>NW_026735373.1:0-135000 GCF_949786415.1 Peromyscus eremicus
TTAGAAAAGAGCACTCTTCTACTCTACTGTGTTTCCTATGGGGACCAAAAAGTGAGCTTCCTCAGAACAAAGAACTGTGCTTCCTACACACATCGACCATTTCTAGTTCAACTCTGCTTAGGAAACTGACAAGAACAGTAGCTCCTCTTCAGTCTGATACACTGTACTTGCTGGGAACAGACGCGAGTGCTATTTGCACTGTGTATGGAAATGGGAGCGCAATAGTGACTTTCCTTACCAGAAAACAACTCTTGCTCGTAGGACCAGAAACTGCATGTGATTCAACTCCGTTTAGGACTGGGAAACAAATGCTAGCTCGCCTTACAAAAAACACACTCTGCTTTTGAGAAAAGAGCACTCTTCTACTCTACTGTGTTTCCTATGGGGTCTGAACAGTGAGCTTGCTCAGAACAAAAGAACTGTGCTTCCTACACACACGTCCATATCTAGTTAAATTCTACCTAGGAACCTGACAAGAACAGTAGATCCTCTTCAGTCCAATACACTGTACTTGGTGCGAACAGACGTCAGTGCTATTTGTCCTGTGTATGGCAATGACAGCACAATAGTGACTATTCTTACCATAAAACAACTCTTGCTCGTAGGACAGAAACTGCATGTGATTCCACTCCATTTAGGACTGGGAAACAAACGCTAGCTCGCCTTACAAGAAACACACTCTGCTTTAGAGAAAAGAGCACTCTTCTACTCTACTGTGTTTCCTATGGGGTCCAAACAGTGAGCTTAATCAGAACAAAAGAACTGTGCTTCCTACACACAAGGACCATATGCAGTTCAACTCTGCTTAGGAAACTGACAAGAACAGTAGCTCCTATTCAGTCCGATACACTGTACTTGCTGGGAAAAGACGCGAGTGCTATTTGCCCTGTGTATGGCAATGGGAGCGCAATAGTGACTTTCCTTACCAGAAAACAACTCTTGTTCGTAGGACCAGAAACTGCATGTGATTCAACTCCATTTAGGACTAGGAAACAAACGCTAGCTCGCCTTACAAGAAACACACTCGGCTTTTGAGAAAAGAGCACTCTTCTACTCTACTGTGTTTCCTATAGGGCCAGAACAGTGAGCTTGCTCAGAACATAAGAACTGTGCTTTCTACACACACGGTCCTTATCTAGTTCAACTCTGCTTAGGAAACTGACAAGAACAGTAGCTCCTCTTCAGTCCGATACACTGTACTTGCTGGGAACAGACGCCAGTGCTCCTTGCACTGTGTATGGCAATGGCAGCGCAATAGTGACTTTCCTTACCAGAAAACAACTCTTGCTCGTAGGACCAGAAACTGCATGTGATTCAACTCCGTTTAGGACTGGGAAACAAATGCTAGCTCGCCTTACATGAAACACTCTCTGCTTTTGAGAAAAGAGCACTCTTCTTCTCTACTGTGTTTTCTATGGGGTCCAAACAGTGAGCTTGCTCAGAACAAAGAACTGTGCTTCCTACACACATGGACCATATCTAGTTCAACTCTGCTTAGGAAACTGACAAGAACAGTAGCTCCTCTTCAGTCCGATACACTGTACTTGCTGGGAACATACGCGAGTGCTATTTGCACTGTGTATGGCAAAGGGAGCGCAATAGTGACTTTCCTTACCAGAAAACAACTCTTGCTCGTAGTACCACACACTGCATGTGATTCAACGCCATTTATGACTGGGAAACAAATGCCAGCTCGCCTTACAAGAAACACGCTCTGCTTCTGAGAAAAGAGCACTCTTCTATTCTACTCTGTTTCCTATGGGGTCCAAACAGAGAGCTTGCTCAGAACATAAGAACTGTGCTTCCTACACACATCGACCATATCTAGTATAACTCTGCTTAGGAAACTGACAAGAACAGTAGCTCCTCTTCAGTCCAATACACTGTACTTGCGGGCAAGATATGCGAGTGCTATTTGCACTGTGTATGGCAAAGGGAGCGCAATAGTGACTTTCCTTACCAGAAAACAACTCTTGCTCGTAGGACCAGAAACTGCATGTGATTCAACTCCTTTTAGGACTGGGAAACAAACGATAGCTTGCCTTACAAAAAACACACTCTGCTTTTGAGAAAAGAGCACTCTTCTACTCTACTGTGTTTCCTTTTGGGTCCGAACAGTGAGCTTGCTCAGAACAAAAGAACTGTGCTTCCTACACACACGGGTCATATCTAGTTCAATTCTGCTTAGGAACCTGACAAGAACAGTAGATCCTCGTCAGTCCAATACACTGTAGTTGCTGCGAACAGATGCCAGTGCTATTTGTCCTGTGTATGGCAATGGCAGCGCAATAGTGAATCTTCTTACCATAAAACAACTCTTGCTCGTAGGACAGAAACTGCATGTGATTCCACTCCATTTAGGACTGGGAAACAAACGCTAGCTCGCCTTACCAGAAACACACTCTGCTTTAGAGAAAAGAGCACTCTTCTACTCTACTGTTTTTCCTATGGCTTCCAAACAGTGAGCTTGCTCAGAACAAAAGTACTGGGCTTCCTACATACAAGGACCATATGTAGTTCAACTCTGCTTAGGAAACTGACAAGAACAGTAGCTCCTATTCAGTCCAATACACTGTACTTGCTGGGAAAAGACGCGAGTGCTATTTGCACTGTGTATGGCAATGGGAGCGCAATAGTGACTTTCCTTACCAGAAAACAACTCTTGTTCGTAGGACCAGAAACTGCATGTGATTCAACTCCATTTAGGACTAAAAAACAAATGCTAGCTCGCCTTACAAGAAACACACTCTGCTTTTGAGAAAAGAGCACTCTTCTATTCCACTTTGTTTCCTAGGGGTCCGAAAAGTGATCTTGCTCAGAACAAAAGCACTGTGCTTCCTACACACACGGCCATATCTAGTTCAATTCTGCTTAGGAACCTGACAAGAACAGTAGATCCTCTTCAGTCCAATACACTGTACTTGCTGGGAACAGACGCCAGTGCTATTTGTCCTGTGTATGGCAATGGCAGCGCAATAGTGACTATTCTTACCAGGAAACAACTCTTGCTCGTAGAACCAGAAACTGCATGTGATTCCACTCCATTTAGGACTGGGAAACAAACGCTAGCTCGCCTTACAAGAAACACACTCTGCTTTTGAGAAAAGAGCACTCTTCTACTCTATGGTGTTTCCTATGGGGTCCAAACAGTGAGCTTGCTCAGAACAAAACAACTGTGCTTCCTACACACATGGACCATATCTAGTTCAACTCTGCTTAGGAAACTGACAAGAGCAGTAGCTCCTCTTCAGTCCAATACACTGTACTTGCTGGGAAAAGACGCGAGTGCTATTTGCACTGTGTATGGCATTTGGAGCGCAATAGTGACTCTTCTTACCAGAAAACAACTCTTGCTCGTAGGACCAAAAACTGTCTGTGACTCAACTCCATTTAAGACTGGGAAACAAACGCGAGCTCGCCTTACAAGAAACACACTCTGCTTTAGAGAAAAGAGCACTCTTCTACTCTACTGTGTTTCCTATAGGGCCAGAAAAGTGAGCTTGCTCAGAACAAAAGAACTGTGCTTCCTACACACACGGGCCATATCTAGTTCAACTCTGCTTAGGAAACTGACAAGAACAGTAGCTCCTCTTCAGTCCGATACACTGTACTTGCGGGGAAGAGATGCGAGTGCTATTTGCACTGTGTATGGCAATTGGAGCACAATAGTGACTCGTCTTACCAGAAAACAACTCTTGCTCGTAGGACAATAAACTGCATGTGACTCAACTCAATTTAGGTCTGGGAAACAAACGCTAGCTCGCCTTACAAGAAACACACTCTGCTTTTGAGAAAAGAGCAGTATTCTACTCTAATGTGTTTCCTATGGGGTCCAAACAGTGAGCTTGCTCAGAACAAAAGAACTGTGCTTCCTACACACACGGACCATATGTAGTTCAACTCTGCTTAGGAAACTGACAAGAACAGTAGCTCCTCTTCAGTCCAACACTGTATTTTCTGGGAACACACGCCAGTGCTGTTTGCACTGTGTATGGCAATGAGATCGCAATAGTGGCTTTCCTTACCAGAAAACAACTCTTGCTCGTAGGACCAGAAACTGCATGTGATTCAACGCCATTTAGTACTGGGAAACAAATGCTAGCTCGCCTTACAAGAAACGCACTCTGCTTTTGAGAAAAGAGCACTCTTCTACTCTACTGTGTTTCCTATGGGGTCCAAACAGTGAGCTTGCTCAGAACAAAAGAACTGTGCTTCCTACACAAGGGCCATATCTAGTTCAACTCTGCATAGGAAACTGACAAGAACAGTAGCTCCTCTTCAGTCCAATACACTGTACTTGCTAGGAGCAGACGCGAGTGCTATTTGCACTGTGTATGGCAATGGGAGCGCAATAGTGACTCTTCTTACCTGAAAACAACTCTTGCTCATAGGACCAGAAACTGCATGGGATTCAACTTCATTTCTCACTGCGAAACAAACCCTAGCTCGCCTTAGAAGATACACACTCTGATTTTGAGAAAAGAGCACTCTTCTACTCTACTGTGTTTCCTATGGGGCCCGAACAGTGAGCTTGCTCAGAAAAAAAGAACTGTGCTTACTATACACACGGGTCACATCTAGTTCAACTCTGCTTAGGAAACTGACAAGAACAGTAGCTCCTCTTCTTTCCAATACACTGTACTTGATGGGAGCATACGTGAGTGCTATTTGCGCTGTGTGTGGGTAAGGGAGCACAATAGTGACTTTCCTTACCAGAAAACAACTCTTGCTCGTAGGACCAAAAACTGCATGTGATTCAACTCCATTTAGGACTGGGAAACAAACACTAGCTCGCCTTACAAGAAATCCACTCTGCTTTTGAGAAAAGAGTACTCTTCTACTCTACTGTGTTTCCTATGGGGTCTGAACAGTGAGCTTGCTCAGAACAAAAGAACTGTGCTTCCTACACACACCGGCCATATGTAGGTCAAATCTGCTTAGGAAACTGAAAGGAATAGTAGCTCCTCTTCAGTCCAATACACTGTACTTCCTGGGAGCAGACGCGAGAGCTATTTGCACTGTATATGACATTGGGAGCTCAATAGTGACTCTTCTTACCAGAAAACAACTCCTGTTCATAGGACCAGAAACTGCTTGGGATTCAACTTTGTTTCTGACTGGGAAACAAACGCTAGCTCGCCTTACAAGAAACACACTCTGCTTTTGAGAAAAGAGCACTCTTCTACTCTACTGTGTTTCCTATAGGGCCAGAACAGTGAGCTTGCTCAGAACAAAAGAACTGTGCTTCCTACACACACGGGCCATATCTAGTTCAACTCTGTTTAGGAAACTGACAAGAACAGTAGATCCTCTTCAGTCTAACACACTGTACATGCTGGGAACAGATGCCAGTGCTCTTTGCCCTGTGTATGACAATGGGAGCACAATAGTGACTCTTCTTATCAGAAAACAACTCTTGCTCTAGGACCAGAACTGCATGGGATTCAACTCCATTTAGGACTGGGA
The DNA here is from genome assembly GCF_949786415.1 of Peromyscus eremicus. Lineage (NCBI taxonomy): Eukaryota > Metazoa > Chordata > Mammalia > Rodentia > Cricetidae > Peromyscus > Peromyscus eremicus. The sequence continues at coordinate 5,467 of NW_026735373.1, forward strand.
AACAAACGCTAGCTCGCCTTACAAGAAACACACTCTGCTTTTGAGAAAAGAGCACTCTTCTACTCTACTGTGTTTCCTATAGGGCCGGAAGAGTGAGCTTGCTCAGAACAAAAGAACTGTGCTTCCTACACACACGGGCCATATGTAGTTCAACTCTGCTTTGGAAACTGACAAGAACAGAAGATCCTCTTCAGTCCAATACATTGTACATGCTGGGAACAGATGCGAGTGCTATTTGCGCTGTGTATGACAATGGCAGCATAATAGTGACTCTTCTTGCAGGAAAAACAACTCTTGCTCATAGGACCAGAAACTGCATGTGACTCAACTCCATTTAGGACTGGGAAACAAACGCTAGCTCGACTTACAAGAAACACACTCTGCTTTTGAGAAAAGAGCACTCTTCTACTCTATTGTGTTTCCTATGGGCTCGGAACCGTGAGCTTGCTCAGATAAAATGAACTGTGCTTCCTACACACACGGGTCATATCTAGTTCAACTCTGCTTAGGAAACTTACAAGAAGAGTAGATCCTCTTCAGTCCAATAGACTTTACATGCTGGGAACAGACGCCCATGCTATTTGCCCTGTGTATGACAATGGGAGCACAAAAGTGACTATTCTTACCAGAAAACAACTGTTGCTCATAGTACCAGAAACTGCATGTGATTCAACTCCATTTAGGACTGGGAAACAAACGCTAGCTCCCCTTACAAGAAACACACTCTGCTTTTGAGAAAAGAGCATTCTTCTACTCTACTGTGTTTCCTAAACGGCCAGAACAGTGAGCTTGCTCAGAACAAAAGAACTATGCTTCCTACACACGGGCCATATCTAGTTCAACTCTGCTTAGGAAACTGACAGGAACAGTAGCTCCTCTTCAGTCCAATACACTGTACTTGCTGGGAGCAGACGCGAGTGCTATTTGCACTGTGTATGGCAATGGGAGCACAATAGTGACTCTTCTTACCAGAAAACAACTCTTGATCGTAGGACCAGAAACTGCATGGGATTCAACTCCATTTAGGACTGGGAAACAAACGCTAGCTCGCCTTACAAGAAACACACTCTGATTTTGAGAAAAGAGCACTCTTCTACTCTACTGTGTTTCCTATAGGGCCAGAACAGTGAGCTTGCTCAGAACAAAAGAACTGTGCTTCCTATGCACACGGGCCATATCTAGTTCATCTCTGCTTAGGAAACTGGCAAGAACAGTAGATCCTCTTCAGTCTAACACTCTGTACATGCTGGGAACAGATGCCAGTGCTATTTGCCCTGTGTATGACAATGGGAGCGCAATAGTGACTCTTCTTACCAGAAAACAACTCTTGCTCGTAGGACCAGAAACTGCATGGGATTCAACTCCATTTAGGACTGGCAAACAAACAGTAGCTCGCCTTACAAGAAACACACTCTGCTTTTGAGAAAAGAGCACTCTTCTACTCTACTGTGTTTCCTATAGGGCCAGAACATTGAGCTTGCTCAGAACAAAAGAACTGTGCTTCCTACACAAACGGGCCATATCTCGTTCAACTCTGCTTTGGAAACTGACAAGAACAGTAGATCCTCTTCAGTCCAATACATTGTACATGCTGGGAACAGAGGACAGTGCTATTTGCGCTGTGTATGACAATGGGAGCGTAATAGTGACTCTTCTTAACAGAAAAAAACTCTTACTCATAGGACCAGAAACTGCATGTGATTCAACTCCATTTAAACCTGGGAAACAAACGCTAGCTTCCTTTACAAGAAATACACTCTGCTTTTGAGAAAAGAGCACTCTTCTACTCTACAGTGTTTCCTATAGGGTCTGAACAGTGAGCTTGCTCAGAACAAAAGAACTGTGCTTCCTACACAAACGGGCCACATCTAGTTCAACTCTGCTTAGGAAACTGACAAGAACAGTAGCTCCTCTTCAGTCCAATACACTGTACTTGCTGGGAGCAGACGCGAGTGCTATTTGCACTGTGTATGGCAATGGGAGCACAATAGTGACTCTTCTTACCAGAAAACAACTCTTGCTCGTAGGACCAGAAACTGCGTGTGATTCAACTCTGTTTCTGACTGGGAAACAAACACTAGCTAGCTTTACAAGAAACACACTCTGCTTTTGAGAAAAGAGCACTCGCCTACTCTACTGTGTTTCCTATGGGGTCCGAACAGTGAGCTTGCTCAGAACAAAAGAACTGTGCTTCCTACACACACGGGCCATATCTAGTTCAACTCTGCTTAGGAAACTGACAAGAACAGTAGCTCCTCTTCTGTTTAATACAATGTACTTGCGGGGAGCAGACGTGAGAGGTATTTGCACTGTGTATGACAATGGGAGTACTATAGTGACTCTTCCCACCAGAAAACAACTCTTGCCGGTAGGACCAGAAACTGCATGTGATTCAACTCCATTTAGGACTGGGAAACAAACCATAGCTCGCCTTAGAAGAAACACACTCTGCTTTTGAGAAAAGAGCACTCTTCTACTCTACAGTGTTTCCTATAGGGTCTGAACAGTGAGCTTGCTCACAACAAAAGAACTGTGCTTCCTACACACACGGGCCATATCTAGTTCACCTCTGCTTAGGAAACAGACAAGAAGAGTAGATCCTCTTCAGTCCAATGCACTTTACATGTTGGGAACAGAGGCCCGTGCTATTTGCCCTGTGTATGACAATGGGAGCACAATAGTGAATCTTCTTACCAGAAAAAAACTCTTGCTTGTAGGACCAGAAACTACATGGGATTCAACTCCATTTAGGACTGGGAAAAAACGCTAGCTTTCCTTGCAAGAAACACACTTCGCTTTTGAGAAAAGAGCACTCTTCTACTCTACTGTGTTTCCTATAGGGTCCGAACAGTGAGCTTGCTCAGAACAAAAGAACTGTGCTTCCTACACACACGGTCCTTATCTAGTTCAACTCTGCTTAGGAAACTGACAAGTACAGTAGCTCCTCTTCAGTCCGATACACTGTACTTGCTGGGAACAGACGCGAGAGCTATTTGCACTGTGTATGGCAATGGGAGTGCAGTAGTTACTTTCCTTACCAGAAAACAACTCTTGCTCGTAGGACCAGAAATTGCATGTGATTCAACTCCATTTAGGACTGGGAAACAAACGCTAGCTCGCCTTACAAGAAACACACTCTGCTTTTGAGAAAAGAGCACTCTTCTACTCTACTGTGTTTCCTAGGGGTCCGAAAAGTGATCTTGCTCAGAACAAAAGCACTGTGCTTCCTACACACACGGCCATATCTAGTTCAATTCTGCTTAGGAACCTGACAAGAACAGTAGATCCTCTTCAGTCCAATACACTGTACTTACTGGGAACAGACGCCAGTGCTATTTGTCCTGTATATGGCAATGGCAGCGCAATAGTGACTATTCTTACCATAAAACAACTCTTGCTCGTAGAACCAGAAACTGCATGTGATTCCACTCCTTTTAGGACTGGGAAACAAACGCTAGCTCGCCTTACAAGAAACACACTCTGCTTTTGAGAAAAGAGCACTCTTCTACTCTATGGTGTTTCCTATGGGGTCCAAACAGTGAGCTTGCTCAGAACAAAAGAACTGTGCTTCCTACACACATGGACCATATCTAGTTCAACTCTGCTTAGGAAACTGACAAGAACAGTAGCTCCTCTTCAGTCCAATACACTGTACTTGCTGGGAAAAGACGCGAGTGCTATTTGCACTGTGTATGGCATTTGGAGCGCAATAGTGACTCTTCTTACCAGAAAACAACTCTTGCTCGTAGGACCAAAAACTGTCTGTGACTCAACTCCATTTAGGACTGGGAAACAAACCCGAGCTTGCCTTACAAGAAACACACTCTGCTTTAGAGAAAAGAGCACTCTTCTACTCTACTGTGTTTCCTATAGGGCCAGAAAAGTGAGCTTGCTCAGAACAAAAGAACTGTGCTTCCTACACACACGGGATATCTAGTTCAACTCTGCTTAGGAAACAGACAAGAACAGTAGCTCCTCTTCAGTCCAATACACTGTACTTGCTGGGAACAGACGCGAGTGCTATTTGCACTGTGTATGGCAATGGGTGCGCAATGTGACTTTCCTTACCAGAAAACAACTCTTGTTCGTAGGACCAGAAACTGCATGTGATTCAACTCCATTTAGGACTAGGAAACAAACGCTAGCTCGCCTTACAAGAAACACACTCTGCTTTAGAGAAAAGAGCACTCATCTACTCTACTGTGTTTCCTATAGGGCCAGAACAGTGAGCTTGCTCAGAACATAAGAACTGTTCTTCCTACACACACGGGCCATATCTAGCTCAACTCTGCTTAAGAAACTGACAAGAACAGTAGCTCCTCTTCAGTCCAATACACTGTACTTGCTGGGAACAGACGCGAGTGCTATTTGCACTGTGTATGGCAATGACAGCGCAATAGTGACTTTCCTTACCAGAAAACAACTCTTGCTCATAGGAACACAAACTGCATGTGATTCAACTCCATTTAGGACTGGGAAACAAATGCTAGCTCGCCTTACAAGAAACACTCTCTGCTTTTTAGAAAAGAGCACTCTTCTACTCTACTGTGTTTCCTATGGGGTCCAAACAGTGAGCTTGCTCAGAACAAAAGAACTGTGCTTCATACACATGGACCATATCTAGTTCAACTCTGCTTAGGAAACTGACAAGAACAGTAGCTCCTATTCAGTCCAATACACTGTACATGCAGGGAACAGACGCGAGTGCTATTTGCACTGTGTATGGCATTTGGAGCCCAATAGTGACTCTTCTTACCAGAAAACAACTCTTGCTCTTAGGACCAAAAACTGCATGTGACTCAAATCCATTTAGGACTAGGAAACAAACGCGAGCTCGCCTTACAAGAAACACACTCTGCTTTTGAGAAAAGAGCACTCTTCTACTCTACTGTGTTTCCTATGCGGTCCAAAAAGTGAGCTTGCTCAGAACAAAAGAACTGTGCTTCCTACACACACGGATCATATCTAGTTAAACTCTGCTTAGGAAACTGACAAGAACAGTAGCTCCTATTCAGTCCAATACACTGTACTTGCTCGGAACAGATGCGAGTGCTATTTGCACTGTGTATGGCATTTGGAGCACAATAGTGACTCTTCTTACCAGAAAACAACTCTTGCTCATAGGACCAAAAACTGTCTGTGACACAACTCCATTTAGGACTGGGAAACAAACGCAAGCTCGCCTTACAAGAAATACACTCTGCTTTAGAGAAAAGAGCACTCTTCTACTCTACTGTGTTTCCTATAGGGACAGAACAGTGAGCTTGCTCAGAACAAAAGATCTGTGCTTCCTACGCACACGGGCAATATCTAGTTCAACTCTGCTTAGGCAACTGAGAAGAACAGTAGCTCCTCTTTAGTCCAATACTCTGTACTTGCTGGGAACAGATGCCAGTGCTATTTGCACTGTGTATGTCAATGGGAGCACAATAGTGACTTTCCTTACCAGAAAACAACTGTTGCTCGTAGGACCAGAAACTGCATGTGATTCAACTCCATTTAGGACGGGAAAACAAACGCTAGCTCGCCTTACAAGAAACACACTCTGCTTTAGAGAAAAGAGCACTCTTCTACTCTACTGTGTTTCCTATGGGGTCCAAACAGTGAGCTTGCTCAGAACAAAAGAACTGTGCTTCCTACACACATGGACCATATCTAGTTCAACTCTGCTTAGGAAACTGACAAGAACAGTAGCTCCTATTCAGTCCAATACACTGTACATGCCTGGAACAGACGCGAGTGCTATTTGCGCTGTGTATGGCATTTGGAGCACAATAGTGACTCTTCTTACCAGAAAACAACTCTTGCTCGTAGTACCAGAAACTGCATGGGATTCAACTCCATTTAGGACTGCGAAACAAACGCTATCTCGCCTTACAAGTAACACACTCTGCTTTAGAGAAAAGAGCACTCTTCTACTCTACTGCGTTTCCTATGGGGTCCAAACAGTGAGCTTGCTCAGAACAAAAGAACTGTGCTTCCTACACACACGGGCCATATCTAGTACAACTCTGCTTAGGAAACAGACAAGAACAATAGCACCTATTCAGTCCAATACACTGTACTTGCTGGGAACAGACGCGAGTGCTATTTGCACTGTGTATGGCAATGGGTGCGCAATGTGACTTTCCTTACCAGAAAACAACTCTTGTTCGTAGGACCAGAAACTGCATGTGATTCAACTCCATTTAGGACTAGGAAAGAAACGCTAGCTCGCCTTACAAGAAACACACTCTGCTTTAGAGAAAAGAGCACTCATCTACTCTACTGTGTTTCCTATAGGGCCAGAACAATGAGCTTGCTCAGAACATAAGAACTGTTCTTCCTACACACACGGGCCATATCTAGCTCAACTCTGCTTAAGAAACTGACAAGAACAGTAGCTCCTCTTAAGTCAGATACACTGTACTTGCTGGGAACAGACGCGAGTGCTATTTGCACTGTGTATGGCATTTGGAGCGCAATAGTGACTCTTCTTACCAGAAAACAACTCTTGCTCGTAGGACCAAAAACTGTCTGTGACTCAACTCCATTTAAGACTGGGAAACAAACGCGAGCTCGCCTTACAAGAAACACACTCTGCTTTAGAGAAAAGAGCACTCTTCTACTCTACTGTCTTTCCTATGGGGTCCAAACAGTGAGCTTGCTCAGAACAAAAGAACTGTGCTTCCTACACACATGGACCATATATAGTTCAACTCTGCTTAGGAAACTGACAAGAACAGTAGCTCCTCTTCAGTCCAATACACTGTACTTCTGGGAAGAGACGCCAGTGCTATTTGCACTGTGTATGGCAATGAGAGCGCAATAATGACTTTCCTTACCAGAAAACAACTCTTGCTAGTAGGAACACAAACTGCATGTGATTCAACGCCACTTAGGACTGGGAAACAAATGCTAGCTCGCCTTACAAGAAACACTCTCTGCTTTTTAGAAAAGAGCACTCTTCTACTCTACTGTGTTTCCTATGGGGTCCAAACAGTGAGCTTGCTCAGAACAAAAGAACTGTGCTTCCTACACACATGGACCATATCTAGTTCAACTCTGCTTAGGAAACGGACAAGAACAGTAGCTCCTATTCAGTCCAATACACTGTACGTGCCTGGAACAGACGTGAGTGCTATTTGCACTGTGTATGGCAATTGGTGCGCAATGTGACTTTCCTTACCAGAAAACAACTCTTGTTCGTAGGACCAGAAACTGCATGTGATTCAACTCCATTTAGGACTAGGAAACAAACTCTAGCTCGCCTTACAAGAAACACACTCTGATTTAGAGAAAAGAGCACTCATCTACTCTACTGTGTTTCCTATAGGGGAGAACAGTGAGCTTGCTCAGAACATAAGAACTGTTCTTCCTACACACACGGGCCATATCTAGCTCAACTCTGCTTAAGAAACTGACAAGAACAGTAGCTCCTCTTCAGTCCGATACACTGTACTTGCTGGGAACAGACGCGAGTGCTATTTGCACTGTGTATGGCAATGATAGCGCAATAGTGACTTTCCTTACCAGAAAACAACTCTTGCTCTTAGGACCAAAAACTGCATGTGACACAAATCCATTTAGGACTAGGAAACAAAGGCAAGCTCGCCTTACAAGAAACACACTCTGCTTTAGAGAAAAGAGCACTCTTCTACTCTACTGTGTTTCCTATGGGGTCCAAACAGTGAGCTTGCTCAGAACAAAAGAACTGTGCTTCCTACACACACGGATCATATCTAGTTAAACTCTGCTTAGGAAACTGGCAAGAACAGTAGCTCCTATTTACTCCAATACACTGTAATTGCTGGGAACAGATGCGAGTGCTATTTGCACTGTGTATGGCATTTGGAGCACAATAGTGACTCTTCTTACCAGAAAACAACTCTTGCTCGTAGGACCAAAAACTGTCTGTGACTCAACTCCATTTAGGACTGGGAAACAAACGCGAGCTCGCCTTACAAGAAACATACTCTGCTTTAGAGAAAAGAGCACTCTTCTACTCTACTGTGTTTCCTATAGGGCCAGAACAGTGAGCTTGCTCAGAACATAATAACTGTGCTTCCTACACACAAGGACCATATGTAGTTCATCTCTGCGTAGGAAACGGACAAGAACAGTAGCTCCTCTTCAGTCCAATACACTGTACTTGCTGGGAAAAGACGCAAGTGCTATTTGCCCTGTGTATGGCAATGGGAGCGCAATAGTGACTTTCTTTACCAGAAAACAACTGTTGTTCGTAGGACTAGAAACTGCATGTGATTCAACTCCATTTAGGACTAGGAAACAAACCCTAGCTAGCCTTACAAGAAACACACTCTGCTTTAGAGAAAAGAGCACTCATCTACTCTACTGTGTTTCCTATAGGGCCAGAACAGTGAGCTTGCTCAGAACATAAGAACTGTGCTTCCTACACACACGGGCCATATCTAGTTCAACTCTTCTTAGGAAACTGACATGAACAGTAGCTCCTATTCAGTCCAATACACTGTACATGCTGGGAACAGACGCGAGTGCTATTTGCACTGTGTATGGCATTTGCAGCACAATAGTGACTCTTCTTACCAGGAAACAACTCTTGCTCATAGTGCCAGAAACTGAATGCGATTCAAGTCCATTTAGGACTGGGAAACAAACGCTAGCTCGCCTTACAAGAAACACACTCTGCTTTAGAGAAAAGAGCACTCATCTACTCTACTGTGTTTCCTATAGGGCCAGAACAGTGAGCTTGCTCAGAACATAAGAACTGTGCTTCCTACACACACGGGCCATATCTAGCTCAACTCTGCTTAAGAAACTGACAAGAACAGTAGTTCCTCTTCAGTCCGATACACTGCACTTGCTGGGAACAGACGCGAGTGCTATTTGCACTGTGTATGGCAATGACAGCACAATAGTGACTCTCCTTACCAGAAAAAAACTCTTGCTCGTAGGAACACAAACTGCATGTGATTCAACGCCATTTAGGACTGGGAAACAAATGCTAGCTCGCCTTACAAGAAACACTCTCTCTTTTTTAGAAAAGAGCACTCTTCTACTCTACAGTGTTTCCTATGGGGTCCAAACAGTGAGCTTGCTCAGAACAAAAGAACTGTGCTTCCTACACACATGGACCATATCTAGTTCAACTCTGCTTATGAAACTTACAAGAACAGTAGCTCCTATTCAGTCCAATACACTGTACTTGCTGGGAACAGACCCGAGTGCTATTTGCACTGTGTATGGCATTTGGAGCACAATAGTGACTCTTCTTACCAGAAAACAACTCTTTCTCGTAGGACCAAAAACTGCATGTGACTCAACTCCATTTATAACTGGGAAACAACTGCGAGCTCGCCTTACAAGAATCATACTCTGCTTTAGAGAAAAAAGCACTCTTCTACTGTACTGTGTTTCCTGTAGGTTCAGAACAGTGAGCTTGCTCAGAAAATAATAACAGTGCTTCCTAAACACACGTGCCATATCTAATTCAACTCTTCTTAGGAAAATGACAAGAACAGTAGCTCCTCTTCATTCCGATACACTGTACTTGCTGGGAACAGACGCGAGTGCTATTTGCACTGTGTATGGCAAAGGGAGCGGAATAGTGACTTTCCTTACCAGAAAACAACTCTTGCTCGTAGGACCAGAAACTGCATGTGATTCAACTCCATTTAGGACTGGGAAACAATGGCTAGCTCGCCTTACAAGAAACACAATCTGCTTTTGAGAAAAGAGCACTCTTCTACACTACTGTGTTTCCTACAGGGCCAAAACAGTGAGCTTGCTCAGAACAAAAGAACTGTGCTTCCTACACACGACCATATTTAGTTCAATTCTGCTTATAAATCTGACAAGAACAGTAGATCCTCTTCAGTCCAATACACTGTACTTGCTGGGAACAGACGCCAGTGCTATTTGTTCTGTGTATGGCAATGGCAGCGCAATAGTGACTATTCATACCATAAAAAAACTCTTGCTTCTAAGACCAGAAACTGCATGTGATTCAAGTCCATTTAGGACAGGGAAACAAACGCTAGCTCTCCTTACAAGAAACACACTCTGCTTTAGAAAAAGAGCACTCTTCTACTCTACTGTGTTTCCTACAGGGCCAGAACAGTGAGCTTGCTCAGAAAAAAAGAACTGTGCTTCCCACACACGGGCCATATCTAGTTCAACTCTGCTTAGGAAACTGACAAGAACAGTAGATCCTCTTCCGTCCAATACACTGTACTTGCTGGGAACAGACACCAGTGATATTTGCACTGTGTATGGCAATTGGAGCACAATAGTGACTCGTCTCACCAGAAAACAACTCTTGCTCATAGGACAAAAAACTGCATGTGAATCAACTCCATTTAGGACTGGAAAACAAACTCTAGCTCACTTTACAAGAAACACACTCTGCTTTTGAGAAAGAGCACTATTCTACTCTACTGTGTTTCCCATAGGGCCAGAACAGTGAGCTTGCTCAGAAAAAAAGAACTGTGCTTCCTACCCACACGGGCCATATCTAGTTCAACTCTTCTTAGGAAACTGACAAGAACAGTAGCTCCTCTTCAGTCCAATACACTGTACTTGCTGGGAACAGACGGGAGGGCTATTTGCACTGTGTATGGCAATGGGAGCGCAATAGTGACTTTCCTTACCAGAAAACAACTCTTGCTCCTAGGACAAGAAACTGCATGTGATTCAACTCCATTTAGGACTGGGAAAGAAATGCTAGCTCGACTTACAACAAACACACTGCTTTAGAGAAAGGAGCACTCTTCTACTCTACTGTGTTTCCTATGGGGTCCAAACAGTGAGCTTGCTCAGAACAAAAGTACTGTGCTTCCTACACACATGGATCATATCTAGTTCAACTCTGCTTATGAAACTGACAAGAACAGTAGCTCCTATTCAGTCCAATACACTGTACATGCTGGGAACAGACCCGAGTGCTATTTGCACTGTGTATGGCATTTGGAGCACAATAGTGACTCTTCTTACCAGAAAACAACTCTTGCTCGTAGGACCAAAAACTGCATGTGACTCAACTCCATTTAGGACTGGGAAACAAACGCGAGCTCGCCTTACAAGAAACACACTCTGCTTTAGAGAAAAGAGCACTCTTCTACTCTACTGTGTTTCCTATAGGGCCAGAACAGTGAGCTTGCTCAGAACATAATAACTCTGCTTCCTAAACACACGGGCCACATCTAGTTCAACTCTGCTTAGGAAACTGACAAGAACAGTAGCTCCTCTTCAGTCCAATACACTGTACTTGCTGGGAGCAGACGCGAATGCTATTTGCCCTGTGTATGGCAATGGGAGCACCATAGTGACTTTCCTTACCAGAAAACAACTCTTGCTCGTAGGACCAGAAACTGCATGTGATTCAACTCCATTTAGGACTGGGAAACAAATGCTAGCTCACCTTACAAGAAACACACTCTGCTTTTGAGAAAAGAGCACTGTTCTCTACTGTGTTTCCTATAGGGCCATAACAATAAGCTTGCTCAGAACAAAAGAACTGTGCTTCCTACACACACGGCCATATTTAGTTCAATTCTGCTTAGGAACCTGAGAAGAACAGTAGATCCTCTTCAGTCCAATACATTGTACTTGCTGGGAACAGACGCCAGTGCTATTTGTCCTGTGTATGGCAATGGCAGCGTAATAGTGACTATTCTTACCATAAAACAACTCTTGCTCCTAGGACCAGAAACTGCCTGTGATTCAACTCCATTTAGGACTGGGAAACAAACGCTAGCTCTCCTTACAAGAAACACACTCTCCTTTTGAAAAAGAGCACTCTTCTACTCTACTGTGTTTCCTATAGGGCCAGAACAGTGAGCTTGCTCAGAACATAAGAACTGTGCTTCCTACACACACGGGCCATATCTAGTTCAACTCTGCTTAGGAAACTGAGAAGAACAGTAGATCCTCTTCAGTCCAATACATTGTACTTGCTGGGAACAGACGCCAGTGCTATTTGTCCTGTGTATGGCAATGGCAGCGTAATAGTGACTATTCTTACCATAAAACAACTCTTGCTCCTAGGACCAGAAACTGCCTGTGATTCAACTCCATTTAGGACTGGGAAACAAACGATAGCTCTCCTTACAAGAAACACACTCTCCTTTTGAAAAAGAGCACTCTTCTACTCTACTGTGTTTCCTATAGGGCCAGAACAGTGAGCTTGCTCAGAACATAAGAACTGTGCTTCCTACACACACGGGCCATATCTAGTTCAACTCTGCTTAGGAAACTGAGAAGAACAGTAGGTCCTCTTCAGTCCAATACACTGTACTTGCTGGTAACAGACACATGTGCTATTTGCACTGTGTATGGCAATGGGCGCTCAATAGTGACTTTCCTTACCAGAAAACAACTCTTGCTCGTAGGACCAGAAACTGAATGTGATTCAACTCCATTTAGGACTGGGAAAAAAACGCTAGCTCGCCTTACAAGAAACACACTGCTTTAGAGAAAAGAGCACTCTTCTACTCTACTGTGTTTCCTACAGGGCCAGAACAGTGAGCTTGCTCAGAACAAAAGAAATGTGCTTCCCACACACGGGCCATATCTAGTTCAACTCTGCTTAGTAAACTGACAAGAACAGTAGCTCCTATTCAGTCCAATACACTGTACTTGCTGGGAAAAGACGCGAGTGCTATTTGTCTTGTGTAGGGCAATGGGAGCGCAATAGTGACTTTCCTTACCAGAAAACAACTCTTGTTCGTAGGACCAGAAACTGCATGTGATTCAACTCCATTTAGGACTAGGAAACAAACGCTACCTCGCCTTACAAAAACACACTCTACTTTTGAGAAAAGAGCACTCTTCTACTCTACAGTGTTTCCTGTAGGGCCAGAACACTGAGCTTGCTCAGAACATAAGAACTGTGCTCCTACACACGGGCCATATCTAGTTCCACTCTGCTTAGGAAACTGACAAGAAAATTAGATCCTCTTCAGTCTGATACACTGTACTTGCTGGGAACAGACGCAAGAGCTATTTGCACTATGTATGGCAACGGGAGCGCAATAGTGACTTTCCGTACCAGAAAACAACTCTTGCTCTTAGGACCAGAAACTGCATGTGATTCAACTCCATTTAGGACTGTGAAACCAACGCTAGCTCGCCTTACAAGAAACACACTCTGCTTTTGAGAAAAGAGCACTCTTCTACTCTACTGTGTTTCCTATGGTGTCCGAACAGTGAGCTTGCTCAGAACAAAAGAACTGTGCTTCCTACACACACGGCCATATCTAGTTCAATTCTGCTTAGGAACCTGACAAGAACAGTAGATCCTCTTCAGTCCAATACACTGTACTTGCTGGGAACAGACACCAGTGCTATTTGTCCTGTGTATGGCAATGGCAGCGCAATAGGGACTATTCTTACAATAAAACAACTCTTGCTCGTAGGACCAGAAACTGCATGTGATTCCACTCCATTTAGGACTGGGACACAAACGCTAGCTTGCCTTACATGAAACACACTCTGCTTTAGAGAAAAGAGCACTCTTTGACTCTATTGTGTTTCCTATGGGGTCCAAACAGGGAGCTTGCTCAGAACAAAAGAACTGTGCTTCCTACACACTAGGACCATATGTAGTTCAACTCTGCTTAGGAAACTGACAAGAACAGTAGCTCCTATTCAGTCCAATACACTGTACTTGCTGGGAAAAGACGCGAGTGCTACTTGTCCTGTGTATGGCAATGGGAGCGCAATAGTGAATTTCCTTACCAGAAAACAACTCTTGTTCATAGGACCAGAAACTGCATGTGATTCAACTCCATTTAGGACTGGGAAACAAACGCTAGCTGGCCTTACAAGAAACACACTCTGCTTTTGAGAAAAGAGCACTCTTCTATTCTACTGTGTCTCCTATGGGGTCCGAACAGTGAGCTTGCTCAGAACAAAAGAACTGTGCTTCCTACACACACGGTTATATCTAGTTCAATTCTGCGTAGGAACCTGACCAGAGCAGTAGATCCTCTTCAGTCCAATACACTGTACTTGCTGGGAACAGACGCCAGTGCTATTTGTCCTGTATGTGGAAAAGGCAGCGCAATAGTGACTATTCTTACCATAAAACAACTCTTGCTCGTAGGACCACAAACTGCATGTGATTCCATTCCATTTAGGACTGGGAAACAAACGCTAGCTCGCCTTACAAGAAACACACTCTGCTTTTGAGAAAAGAGCACTCTTCTACTCTACTGTGTTTCCTATGGGGTCCAAACAGTGTGCTTGGTCAGAACAAAAGAACTGTGCTTCCTACACACATGGACCATATCTAGTTCAACTCTGCTTAGGAAACTGACAAGAACAGTAGCTCCTATTCAGTCCAATACACTGTACTTGCTGGGAACATACCCGAGTGCTCTTTGCACTGTGTATGGCATTTAGAGCGCAATAGTGACTCTTCTTACCAGAAAACAACTCTTGCTCGTAGGACCAAAAACTGTCTGTGACTCAACTCCATTTGGGACTGGGAAACAAACGCGAGCTGGCCTTACAAGAAACACACTCTGCTTTAGAGAAAAGAGCACTCATATACTCTACTGTGTTTCCTGTAGGGCCAGAACAGTCAGCTTGCTCAGAAAAAAAGAACTGTGCTTCCTACACACACGGGCCATATCTAGTTCAACTCTGCTTAGGAAACTGACAAGAACAGTAGCTCCTCTTCAGTTCGATACACTGTACTTGCTGAGAACAGACGCGAGTGCTATTTGCACTGTGTATGGCAATGGGAGCGCAATAGTGACTTTCCTTACCAGAAAACAACTCTTGCTCGTAGGACCAGAAACTGCATGTGATTCAACTCCATTTAGGACTGGGAAACAAATGCTAGCTCGCCTTACATGAAACACACTCTGCTTTTGAGAAAAGAGCACTCTTCTACTCTACTGTGTTTCCTATGGGGTCCAAAGAGTGAGCTTGCTCAGAACAAAAGAACTGTGCTTCCTACACACACGGACCATATCTAGTTCAACTCTGCTTAGGAAACAAACAAGAACAGTAGCTCTTCTTCAGTTGAATACACTGTACTTGTGGGGAACAAACGCGAGTGCTATTTGCACTGTGTATGGCAATTGGAGCACAATAGTGACTTGTCTTACCAGAAAACAACTCTTGCTCGTAGTACAAAAAAATGCATGTGACTCAACTCCATTTAGGACTGGGAAACAAACGCTAGCTCGACTTCCAAGAAACACACTCTGCTTTAGAGAAAAGAGCACTCTTCTACTCTACTGTGTTTCCTATGTGTTCCGAAAAGTGAGCTTGCTCAGAACACAAAAACTGTGCTTCCTACACACAGGGTCATATCTCGTTCAAGTCCGCTTAGGAACCTGACAAGAACAGTAGATCCTCTTCAGTCCAATACACTGTACTTGCTGGGAACAGACGCCAGTGCTATTTTCCTGTGTAGGGCAATGGCAGTGCAATGTTGACTCTTCTTACCAGAAAACAACTCTTGTTCGTAGGAACAGAAACTGCATGTGATTCAACTCCATTTAGGACTGGGAAACAAACTCTAGCTCGCTTTCCAAGAAACACACTCTGCTTTTGAGAAAAGAGCACTCTTCTACTCTACTGTGTTTCCTATAGGGCCAGAACAGTGAGCTTGCTCAGAAAAAAGGAACTGTACTTCCTAAACACACGGGCCATATCTAGTCAAACTCTGCTTAGGAAACTGAGAATAATAGTAGCTCCTCTTCAGTCCAATACACTGTACTTGCTGGGAACAGACGGGAGGGCTATTTGCACTGTGTATAGCAATGGGAGCGCAATAGTGACTTTCCTTACCAGAAAACAACTCTTGCTCGTAGGACCAGAAACTGCATGTGATTCCACTCCATTTAGGACTGGGAAACAAACGCTAGCTCGCCTTACAAGAAACACACTCTCCTTTAGAGAAAAGAGCACTCTTCTACTCTACTGTGTTTCCTATGGGGTCCAAGCAGTGAGCTTGTTCAGAACAAAAGAACTATGCTTCCTACACACACGGACCATATCTAGTTCAACTCTGCTTAGTAAACTGACAAGAACAGTAGCTCCTATTAAGTCCAATACACTGTACTTGCTGGGAACAGACCCGAGTGCTATTTGCACTGTGTATGGCATTTGGAGCACAATAGTGACTCTTCTTACCAGAAAACAACTCTTGCTCATAGGACCAGAAACTGCTTGTGCCTCAACTCCATTTATAACTGGGAAACAACCTCGAGCTCGCCTTACAAGAATCATACTCTGCTTTAGAGAAAAAAGCACTCTTCTACTCTACTGTGTTTCCTATAGGTTCAGAACAGTGAGCTTGCTCAGAAAATAATAACAGTGCTTCCTAAACACACGTGCCATATCTAATTCATCTCTTCTTAGGAAAATGACAAGAACAGTAGCTCCTCTTCATTCCGATACACTGTACTTGCTGGGAACAGACGCGAGTGCTATTTGCACTGTGTATGGCAAAGGGAGCGGAATAGTGACTTTCCTTACCAGGAAACAACTCTTGCTCGTAGGACCAGAAACTGAATGTAATTCAACTCCATTTAGGACTGGGAAACAATGGCTAGCTCGCCTTACAAGAAACACAATCTGCTTTTGAGAAAAGAGCAGTCTTCTACACTACTGTGTTTCCTATAGGGCCAAAACAGTGAGCTTGCTCAGAACAAAAGAACTGTGCTTCCTACACACACGGCCATATTTAGTTCAATTCTGCTTATAAATCTGACAAGAACAGTAGATCCTCTTCAGTCCAATACACTGTACTTGCGGGGAACAGACACCAGTGCTACTTGTTCTGTGTATGGCAATGGCAGCACAATAGTGACTATTCATACCATAAAAAAACTCTTGCTCCTAGGACCAGAAACTGCATGTGATTCAAGTCCATTTTGGACTGGGAAACAAACGCTAGCTCTCCTTACAAGAAACACACTCTGCTTTAGAAAAAGAGCACTCTTCTACTCTACTGTGTTTCCTATAGGGCCAGAATAGTGAGCTTGCTCAGAACAAAAGAACTGTGCTTCCCACACACGGCCATATCTAGTTCTACTCTGCTTAGGAAACTGACAAGAACAGTAGATCCTCTTCAGTCCAATACACTGTACTTGCTGGGAACAGACGACAGTGCTATTTGCACTGTGTATGGCAATTGGAGCACAATAGTGACTCGTCTTACCAGAAAACAACTCTTGCTCGTAGGACAAAAAACTGCATGTGACTCAACTCCATTTAGGACTGGAAAACAAACTCTAGCTCACTTTACAAGAAACACACTCTGCTTTTGAGAAAAGAGCACTATTCTACTCTACTGTGTTTCCTATAGGGCCAGAACATTGAGCTTGCTCAGAAAAAAAGAACTGTGCATCCTACCCACACGGGCCATATATAGTTCAACTCTTCTTAAGAAACTGACAAGAACATTAGCTCCTCTTCAGTCCAATACACTGTACTTGCTGGGAACAGACCCGAGTCTATTTGCACTGTGTATGGCAATGGGAGCGCAATAGTGACTTTCCTTACCAGAAAACAACTCTTGCTCCTAGGACCAGATACTGCATGTGATTCAACTCCATTTAGGACTGGGAAACAAACGCGAGCTCGCCTTACAAGAAACACACTCTGCTTTAGAGAAAAGAGCACTCTTCTACTCTACTATGTTTCCTATAGGGCCAGAACAGTGAGCTTGCTCAGAACATAATAACTGTGCTTCCTAAACACACGGGCCATATCTAGTTCAACTCTGCTTAGGAAACTGACAAGAACAGTAGCTCCTCTTCAGTCCGATACACTGTACTTTCTGGGAACAGACGCGAGTGCTATTTACAGTGTGTATGGCAAAGCGAGAGCAATAGTGACTTTCCTTACCAGAAAACAACTCTTGCTCGTAGGACCAGAAACTGCATGTGATTCCACTCCATTTAGGACTGGGAAACAAACGCTAGCTCGCCTTACAAGAAACACACTCTGCTTTTGAGAAAAGAGCACTGTTCTCTACTGTGTTTCCTATAGGGCCAAAACAGTAAGCTTGCTCAGAACAAATGAACTGTGCTTCCTACACACACGGCCATATTTAGTTCAATTCTGCTTAGGAACCTGACAAGAACAGTAGATCCTCTTCAGTCCAATACACTGTACTTGCTGGGAACAGACGCCAGTGCTATTTGTCCTGTGTATGGCAATGGCAACGCAATAGTGACTATTCTTACCATAAAAAAACTCTTGCTCCTAGGACCAGAAACTGCATGTGATTCAAGTCCATTTAGGACTGGGAAACAAACGCTAGCTCTCCTTACAAGAAACACACTCTCCTTTAGAGAAAAGAGCACTCTTCTACTCTACTGTGTTTTCTATAGGGCCATAACAGTGAGCTTGCTCAGAACATAAGAACTGTGCTTCCCACACACGGGCCATATCTAGTTCAACTCTACTTAGTAAACTGACAAGAACAGTAGCTCCTATTCAGTCCAATACACTGTACTTCTTGGGAAAAGAAGCGAGTGCTATTTGTCTTGTGTATGGCAATGGGAGCGCAATAGTGACTTTCCTTACCAGAAAACATCTCTTGTTCATAGGACCAGAAACTGCATGTGATTCAACTCCATTTAGGACTAGGAAACAAACGCTAGCTCGCCTTACAAAAACACACTCTGCTTTTGAGAAAAGAGCACTCTTCTACTCTACTGTGTTTCCTGTAGGGCCAGAAAAATGAGCTTGCTCAGAACATAAGAACTGTGCTCCTACACACGGGCCATATCTAGTTCCACTCTGCTTAGGAAACTGACAAGAAAATTAGATCCTCTTCAGTCCGATACACTGTACTTGCTGGGAACAGACGCAAGAGCTATTTGCACTATGTATGGCAAGGGGAGCACAATAGTGACTTTCCTTACCAGAAATCAACTCTTGCTCTTAGGACCAGAAACTGCATGTGATTCAACTCCATTTAGGACTGGGAAACAAACGCTAGCTCGACTTTCAAGAAACACACTCCGCTTTTGAGAAAAGAGCACTCTTCTACTCTACTGTGTTTCCTATAAGGTCCGAACAGTGAGCTTGCTCAGAACAAAGAACTGTGCTTCCTACACACACGGCCATATCTAGTTCAATTCTGCTTAGGAACCTGACAAGAACAGTAGATCCTCTTCAGTCCAATACACTGTACTTGCTGGGAACAGACACCAGTGCTATTTGTCCTGTGTATGGCAATGGCAGCGCAATAGTGACTATTCTTACCATAAAACAACTCTTGCTCGTAGGACCAGAAACTGCTTGTGATTCCACTCCATTTAGGACTGGGAAACAAACGCTAGCTCGCCTTACAAGAAACACACTCTGCTTTAGAGAAAAGAGCACTCTTCTTCTCTACTGTGTTTCCTATGGGGTCCAAACAGTGAGCTTGCTCAGAACAAAAGAACTGTGCTTCCTACACACGAGGACCATATGTAGTTCAACTCTGCTTAGGAAACTGACAAGAACAGTAGCTCCTATTCAGTCCAATACACTGTACTTGCTGGGAAAAGACGCGAGTGCTATTTGCCCTGTGTATTTCAATGGGAGCGCAATAGTGACTTTCCTTACCAGAAAACAACTCTTGTTCGTAGGACCAGAAACTGCATGTGATTCAACTCCATTTAGGACTGGGAAACAAACGCTAGCTCGCCTTACAAGAAACACACTCTGATTTTGAGAAAAGAGCACTCTTCTACTCTACTGTGTTTCCTATGGGGTCCGAACAGTGAGATTGCTCAGAACAAAGGAACTATGCTTCCTACACACACGGGCCATATCTAGTTCAACTCTGCTTAGGAAACAAACAAGAACAGTAGCTCCTCTTCAGTCTAATACACTGTACTTGCGGGGAACAGACGCGAGTGCTATTTGCACTGTGTGTGGCAAATGGAGCACAATAGTGACTTGTCTTACCAGAAAACAACTCTTGCTCGTAGGACAAAAAACTGCATGTGACTCAACTCCATTTAGGACTGGGAAACAAACGCTAGCTCGACTTCCAAGAAAAACACTCTGCTTTTGAGAAAAGAGCACTCTTCTACTCTACTGTGTTTCCTATGTGTTCTGAAAAATGAGCTTGCTCAGAACAAAAAAACTGTGCTTCCTATACACAAGGCCATATCTCGTTCAAGTCTACTTAGGAACCTGACAAGAACAGTAGATCTTCTTCAGTCCAATACACTGTACTTGCTGGGAACAGACGCCAGTGCTATTTGTCCTGTGTAGGGCAATGGCAACGCAATAGTGACTCTTCTTACCAGAAAACAACTCTTGCTCGTAGGACCAGAAACTGCATGTGATTCAACTCCATTTAGGACTGGGAAACAAACTCTAGCTCGCTTTACAAGAAACACACTCTGCTTTTGAGAAAAGAGCACTCTTCTACTCTACTGTGTTTCCTATAGGGCCAGAACAGTGAGCTTGCTCAGAAAAAAGGAACTGTACTTCCTAAACACACAGGCCATATCTAGTTCAACTCTGCTTAGGAAACTGAGAAGAACAGTAGCTCCTCTTCATTCCAATACACTGTACTTGCTGGGAACAGACGGGAAGGCTATTTGCACTGTGTATGGCAATGGGAGCGCAATAGTGACTTTCCTTACCAGAAAACAACTCTTGCTCGTACGACCAGAAACTGCATGTGATTCCACTCCATTTAGGACTGGGAAACAAACGCTAGCTCGCCTTACAAGTTACACACTCTGCTTTAGAGAAAAGAGCACTCTTCTACTCTACTGTGTTTCCTATGGGGTCCAAACAGTGAGCTTGCTCAGAACAAAAGAACTGTGCTTCCTACACACGAGGACCATATGTAGTTCAACTCTGCTTAGGAAACTGACAAGAACAGTAGCTCCTATTCAGTCCAATACACTGTACTTGCTGGGAAAAGACGCGAGTGCTATTTGCCCTGTGTATGGCAATGGGAGCACAATAGTAACTTTCCTTACCAGAAAACAACTCTTGTTCGTAGGACCAGAAACTGCATGTGATTCAACTCCATTTAGGACTGAAAAACAAACGCTAGCTCGCCTTACAAGAAACACACTCTGCTTTTGAGAAAAGAGCACTCTTCTACTCTAATGTGTTTCCTATGGGGTCCAAACAGTGATCTTGGTCAGAACAAAAGAACTTTGCTTCCTACACACATGGACCATATCTAGTTTAACTCTGTTTAGGAAACTGACAAGAACAGTAGCTCCTATTCAGTCCAATACACTGTACTTGCTGGGAACAGACGCGAGTGCTATTTGCACTGTGTATGGCATTTAGAGCGCAATAGTGACTCTTCTTACCAGAAAATAACTCTTGCTTTTAAGACCAAAAACTGTCTGTGACTCAACTCCATTTAGGACTGGGAAACAAACGCGAGCTGGCCTTACAAGAAACACACTCTGCTTTAGAGAAAAAAGCACTCATATACTCTACTGTGTTTCCTGTAGGGCCAGAACAGTGAGCTTGCTCAGAACAAAAGAACTGTGCTTCCTACACACACGGGCCATATCTAGTTCAACTCTGCTTAGGAAACTGAGAAGAACAGTAGCTCCTCTTCAGTCCAATACACTGTACTTGCTAGGAACAGACGGGAAGGCTATTTGCACTGTGTATGGCAATGGGAGCACAATAGTGACTTTCCTTACCAGAAAACAACTCTTGCTCGTAGGACCAGAAACTACATGTGATATCACTCCATTTAGGACTGGGAAACAAACGCTAGCTCGCCTTACAAGAAACACACTCTGCTTTAGAGAAAAGAGCACTCTTCTACTCTACTGTGTTTCCTATGGGGTCCAAACAGTGAGCTTGTTCAGAACAAAAGAACTATGCTTCCTACACCCGGACCATATCTAGATCAACTCTGCTTATTAAAGTGACAAGAACAGTACCTCCTCTTCAGTCCAATACGCTGTACTTGCTGGGAAAAGACGGGAAGGCTATTTGCACTGTTTATGGCAATGGGAGTGCAATATTGACTTCCCTTACCAGAAAACAACTCTTGCTCTTAGGACCAGAAACTGCATGTGATTCCACTCCATTTAGGAATGGGGAAAAAACGCTTGCTCGCCTTAAAAGAAACACACTCTGCTTTTGAGAAAAAAGCACTCTTCTACTCTACTGTGTTTCCTATGGGGTCCAAACAGTGAGCTTGCTCAGAACAAAAGAACTGTGCTTCCTACACACACGGCCATATCTAGTTCAAGTCTGCCTAGAAACCTGACAAGAACAGTAGATCCTCTTCATCCCAATACACTGTACTTGCTGCGAACAGACGCCAGTGCTATTTGTCCTGGGTATGGCAATGGCAGCGCAATAGTGACTCTACTTACCAGAAAACAACTCTTGCTCGTAGTACCAGAAACTGCATGGGATTCAACTCCATTTAGGACTGGGACACAAACGCTAGCACGCATTACAAGAAACACACTCTGCTTTAGAGAAAAGAGCACTCTTCTACTCTACTGTGTTTCCTATAGGGTCCAAACAGTGAGCTTGCTCAGAACAAAAGAACTGTGCTTCCTACACACAAGGACCATATGTAGTTCAACTCTGCTTAGGAAGCTGACAAGAACAGTAGCTCCTCTTCAGTCTGATACAATGTACTTGCTGGGAAAAGACGCGAGTGCTATTTGCCCTGTGTATGGCAATGGGAGCGCAACGGTGACTTTCCTTACCAGAAAACAACTCTTGTTCGTAGGACCAGAAACTGCATGTGATTCAACTCCATTTAGGTCTAGGAAACAAACGCCAGCTCGCCTTACAAGAAACACACTCTGCTTTTGAGTAAAGAGCACACTTCTACTCTACTGTGTTTCCTATAGGGCCAGAACAGTGAGCTTGCTCAGAACATAATAACTGTGCTTCCTAAACACACGGGCCATATCTAGTTCAACTCTGCTTAGGAAACTGACAAGAACAGTAGCTCCTCTTCAGTCCGATACACTGTACTTTCTGGGAACAGACGCTAGTGCTATTTACACTGTGTATGGCAAAGCGAGAGCAATAGTGACTTTCCTTACCAGAAAACAACTCTTGCTCGTAGGACCAGAAACTGCATGTGATTCCACTCCATTTAGGACTGGGAAACAAACGCTAGCTCGCCTTACAAGAAACACACTCTGCTTTTGAGAAAAGAGCACTGTTCTCTACTGTGTTTCCTATAGGGCCAAAACAGTAAGCTTGCTCAGAACAAATGAACTGTGCTTCCTACACACACGGCCATATTTAGTTCAATTCTGCTTAGGAACCTGACAAGAACAGTAGATCCTCTTCAGTCCAATACACTGTACTTGCTGGGAACAGACGCCAGTGCTATTTGTCCTGTGTATGGCAATGGCAGCGCAATAGTGACTATTCTTACCATAAAAAAACTCTTGCTCCTAGGACCAGAAACTGCATGTGATTCAAGTCCATTTAGGACTGGGAAACAAACGCTAGCTCTCCTTACAAGAAACACACTCTCCTTTAGAGAAAAGAGCACTCTTCTACTCTACTGTGTTTTCTATAGGGCCAGAACAGTGAGCTTGCTCAGAACATAAGAACTGTGCTTCCCACACACGGGCCATATCTAGTTCAACTCTGCTTAGTAAACTGACAAGAACAGTAGCTCCTATTCAGTCCAATACACTGTACTTCTTGGGAAAAGAAGCGAGTGCTATTTGTCTTGTGTATGGCAATGGGAGCGCAATAGTGACTTTCCTTACCAGAAAACAACTCTTGTTCATAGGACCAGAAACTGCATGTGATTCAACTCCATTTAGGACTAGGAAACAAACGCTAGCTCGCCTTACAAAAACACACTCTGCTTTTGAGAAAAGAGCACTCTTCTACTCTACTGTGTTTCCTGTAGGGCCAGAAAAATGAGCTTGCTCAGAACATAAGAACTGTGCTCCTACACACGGGCCATATCTAGTTCCACTCTGCTTAGGAAACTGACAAGAAAATTAGATCCTCTTCAGTCGGATACACTGTACTTGCTGGGAACAGACGCAAGAGCTATTTGCACTATGTATGGCAAGGGGAGCACAATAGTGACTTTCCTTACCAGAAATCAACTCTTGCTCTTAGGACCAGAAACTGCATGTGATTCAACTCCATTTAGGACTGGGAAACAAACGCTAGCTCGACTTTCAAGAAACACACTCCGCTTTTGAGAAAAGAGCACTCTTCTACTCTACTGTGTTTCCTATAAGGTCCGAACAGTGAGCTTGCTCAGAACAAAGAACTGTGCTTCCTACACACACGGCCATATCTAGTTCAATTCTGCTTAGGAACCTGACAAGAACAGTAGATCCTCTTCAGTCCAATACACTGTACTTGCTGGGAACAGACACCAGTGCTATTTGTCCTGTGTATGGCAATGGCAGCGCAATAGTGACTATTCTTACCATAAAACAACTCTTGCTCGTAGGACCAGAAACTGCTTGTGATTCCACTCCATTTAGGACTGGGAAACAAACGCTAGCTCGCCTTACAAGAAACACACTCTGCTTTAGAGAAAAGAGCACTCTTCTTCTCTACTGTGTTTCCTATGGGGTCCAAACAGTGAGCTTGCTCAGAACAAAAGAACTGTGCTTCCTACACACGAGGACAATATGTAGTTCAACTCTGCTTAGGAAACTGACAAGAACAGTAGCTCCTATTCAGTCCAATACACTGTACTTGCTGGGAAAAGACGCGAGTGCTATTTGCCCTGTGTATTTCAATGGGAGCGCAATAGTGACTTTCCTTACCAGAAAACAACTCTTGTTCGTAGGACCAGATACTGCATGTGATTCAACTCCATTTATGACTGGGAAACAAACGCTAGCTCGCCTTACAAGAAACACACTCTGATTTTGAGAAAAGAGCACTCTTCTACTCTACTGTGTTTCCTAGGTGTTCTGAAAAATGAGCTTGCTCAGAACAAAAAAACTGTGCTTCCTATACACAAGGCCATATCTCGTTCAAGTCTGCTTAAGAACCTGACAAGAATAGTAGATCTTCTTCAGTCCAATACACTGTACTTGCTGGGAACAGACGCCAGTGCTATTTGTCCTGTGTAGGGCAATGGCAACGCAATAGTGACTCTTCTTACCAGAAAACAACTCTTGCTCCTAGGACCAGAAACTGCATGTGATTCAACTCCATTTAGGACTGGGAAACAAACTCTAGCTCGCTTTACAAGAAACACACTCTGCTTTTGAGAAAAGAGCACTCTTCTACTCTACTGTGTTTCCTATAGGGCCAGAACAGTGAGCTTGCTCAGAAAAAAGGAACTGTACTTCCTAAACACACAGGCCATATCTAGTTCAACTCTGCTTAGGAAACTGAGAAGAACAGTAGCTCCTCTTCATTCCAATACACTGTACTTGCTGGGAACAGACGGGAAGGCTATTTGCACTGTGTATGGCAATGGGAGCGCAATAGTGACTTTCCTTACCAGAAAACAACTCTTGCTCGTAGGACCAGAAACTGCATGTGATTCCACTCCATTTAGGACTGGGAAACAAACGCTAGCTCGCCTTACAAGTTACACACTCTGCTTTAGAGAAAAGAGCACTCTTCTACTCTACTGTGTTTCCTATGGGGTCCAAACAGTGAGCTTGCTCAGAACAAAAGAACTGTGCTTCCTACACACGAGGACCATATGTAGTTCAACTCTGCTTAGGAAACTGACAAGAACAGTAGCTCCTATTCAGTCCAATACACTGTACTTGCTGGGAAAAGACGCGAGTGCTATTTGCCCTGTGTATGGCAATGGGAGCGCAATATTGACTTTCCTTACCAGAAAACAACTCTTGTTCGTAGGACCAGAAACTGCATGTGATTCAACTCCATTTAGGACTCAAAAACAAACGCTAGCTCGCCTTACAAGAAACACACTCTGATTTTGAGAAAAGAGCACTCTTCTACTCTACTGTGTTTCCTATGGGGTCCAAACAGTGATCTTGGTCAGAACAAAAGAACTTTGCTTCCTACACACATGGACCATATCTAGTTTAACTCTGCTTAGGAAACTGACAAGAACAGTAGCTCCTATTCAGTCCAATACACTGTACTTGCTGGGAACAGACGCGAGTGCTATTTGCACTGTGTATGGCATTTAGAGCGCAATAGTGACTCTTCTTACCAGAAAATAACTCTTGCTTTTAAGACCAAAAACTGTCTGTGACTCAACTCCATTTAGGACTGGGAAACAAACGCGAGCTGGCCTTACAAGAAACACACTCTGCTTTAGAGAAAAAAGCACTCATATACTCTACTGTGTTTCCTGTAGGGCCAGAACAGTGAGCTTGCTCAGAACAAAAGAACTGTGCTTCCTACACACACGGGCCATATCTAGTTCAACTCTGCTTAGGAAACTGAGAAGAACAGTAGCTCCTCTTCATTCCAATACACTGTACTTGCTGGGAACAGACGGGAAGGCTATTTGCACTGTGTATGGCAATGGGAGCGCAATAGTGACTTTCCTTACCAGAAAACAACTCTTGCTCGTAGGACCAGAAACTGCATGTGATTCCACTCCATTTAGGACTGGGAAACAAACGCTAGCTCGCCTTACAAGTTACACACTCTGCTTTAGAGAAAAGAGCACTCTTCTACTCTACTGTGTTTCCTATGGGGTCCAAACAGTGAGCTTGCTCAGAACAAAAGAACTGTGCTTCCTACACACGAGGACCATATGTAGTTCAACTCTGCTTAGGAAACTGACAAGAACAGTAGCTCCTATTCAGTCCAATACACTGTACTTGCTGGGAAAAGACGCGAGTGCTATTTGCCCTGTGTATGGCAATGGGAGCGCAATAGTGACTTTCCTTACCAGAAAACAACTCTTGTTCGTAGGACCAGAAACTGCATGTGATTCAACTCCATTTAGGACTCAAAAACAAACGCTAGCTCGCCTTACAAGAAACACACTCTGCTTTTGAGAAAAGAGCACTCTTCTACTCTACTGTGTTTCCTATGGGGTCCAAACAGTGATCTTGGTCAGAACAAAAGAACTTTGCTTCCTACACACATGGACCATATCTAGTTTAACTCTGCTTAGGAAACTGACAAGAACAGTAGCTCCTATTCAGTCCAATACACTGTACTTGCTGGGAACAGACGCGAGTGCTATTTGCACTGTGTATGGCATTTAGAGCGCAATAGTGACTCTTCTTACCAGAAAATAACTCTTGCTTTTAAGACCAAAAACTGTCTGTGACTCAACTCCATTTAGGACTGGGAAACAAACGCGAGCTGGCCTTACAAGAAACACACTCTGCTTTAGAGAAAAAAGCACTCATATACTCTACTGTGTTTCCTGTAGGGCCAGAACAGTGAGCTTGCTCAGAACAAAAGAACTGTGCTTCCTACACACACGGGCCATATCTAGTTCAACTCTGCTTAGTAAACTGACAAGAACAGTAGCTCCTATTCAGTCCAATACACTGTACTTGCTGGGAAAAGACGCGAGTGCTATTTGTCTTGTGTAGGGCAATGGGAGCGCAATAGTGACTTTCCTTACCAGAAAACAACTCTTGTTCGTAGGACCAGAAACTGCATGTGATTCAACTCCATTTAGGACTAGGAAACAAACGCTACCTCGCCTTACAAAAACACACTCTACTTTTGAGAAAAGAGCACTCTTCTACTCTACAGTGTTTCCTGTAGGGCCAGAACAATGAGCTTGCTCAGAACATAAGAACTGTGCTCCTACACACGGGCCATATCTAGTTCCACTCTGCTTAGGAAACTGACAAGAAAATTAGATCCTCTTCAGTCTGATACACTGTACTTGCTGGGAACAGACGCAAGAGCTATTTGCACTATGTATGGCAACGGGAGCGCAATAGTGACTTTCCGTACCAGAAAACAACTCTTGCTCTTAGGACCAGAAACTGCATGTGATTCAACTCCATTTAGGACTGTGAAACCAACGCTAGCTCGCCTTACAAGAAACACACTCTGCTTTTGAGAAAAGAGCACTCTTCTACTCTACTGTGTTTCCTATGGTGTCCGAACAGTGAGCTTGCTCAGAACAAAAGAACTGTGCTTCCTACACACACGGCCATATCTAGTTCAATTCTGCTTAGGAACCTGACAAGAACAGTAGATCCTCTTCAGTCCAATACACTGTACTTGCTGGGAACAGACACCAGTGCTATTTGTCCTGTGTATGGCAATGGCAGCGCAATAGTGACTATTCTTACAATAAAACAACTCTTGCTCGTAGGACCAGAAACTGCATGTGATTCCACTCCATTATGGACTGGGACACAAACGCTAGCTTGCCTTACATGAAACACACTCTGCTTTAGAGAAAAGAGCACTCTTTGACTCTACTGTGTTTCCTATGGGGTCCAAACAGGGAGCTTGCTCAGAACAAAAGAACTGTGCTTCCTACACACTAGGACCATATGTAGTTCAACTCTGCTTAGGAAACTGACAAGAACAGTAGCTCCTATTCAGTCCAATACACTGTACTTGCTGGGAAAAGACGCGAGTGCTACTTGTCCTGTGTATGGCAATGGGAGCGCAATAGTGAATTTCCTTACCAGAAAACAACTCTTGTTCATAGGACCAGAAACTGCATGTGATTCAACTCCATTTAGGACTGGGAAACAAACGCTAGCTGGCCTTACAAGAAACACACTCTGCTTTTGAGAAAAGAGCACTCTTCTATTCTACTGTGTCTCCTATGGGGTCCGAACAGTGAGCTTGCTCAGAACAAAAGAACTGTGCTTCCTACACACACGGTTATATCTAGTTCAATTCTGCGTAGGAACCTGACCAGAGCAGTAGATCCTCTTCAGTCCAATACACTGTACTTGCTGGGAACAGACGCCAGTGCTATTTGTCCTGTATGTGGAAAAGGCAGCGCAATAGTGACTATTCTTACCATAAAACAACTCTTGCTCGTAGGACCACAAACTGCATGTGATTCCATTCCATTTAGGACTGGGAAACAAACGCTAGCTCGCCTTACAAGAAACACACTCTGCTTTTGAGAAAAGAGCACTCTTCTACTCTACTGTGTTTCCTATGGGGTCCAAACAGTGTGCTTGGTCAGAACAAAAGAACTGTGCTTCCTACACACATGGACCATATCTAGTTCAACTCTGCTTAGGAAACTGACAAGAACAGTAGCTCCTATTCAGTCCAATACACTGTACTTGCTGGGAACATACCCGAGTGCTCTTTGCACTGTGTATGGCATTTAGAGCGCAATAGTGACTCTTCTTACCAGAAAACAACTCTTGCTCGTAGGACCAAAAACTGTCTGTGACTCAACTCCATTTGGGACTGGGAAACAAACGCGAGCTGGCCTTACAAGAAACACACTCTGCTTTAGAGAAAAGAGCACTCATATACTCTACTGTGTTTCCTGTAGGGCCAGAACAGTCAGCTTGCTCAGAAAAAAAGAACTGTGCTTCCTACACACACGGGCCATATCTAGTTCAACTCTGCTTAGGAAACTGACAAGAACAGTAGCTCCTCTTCAGTTCGATACACTGTACTTGCTGAGAACAGACGCGAGTGCTATTTGCACTGTGTATGGCAATGGGAGCGCAATAGTGACTTTCCTTACCAGAAAACAACTCTTGCTCGTAGGACCAGAAACTGCATGGGATTCAACTCCATTTAGGACTGGGAAACAAATGCTAGCTCGCCTTACATGAAACACACTCTGCTTTTGAGAAAAGAGCACTCTTCTACTCTACTGTGTTTCCTATGGGGTCCAAAGAGTGAGCTTGCTCAGAACAAAAGAACTGTGCTTCCTACACACACGGACCATATCTAGTTCAACTCTGCTTAGGAAACAAACAAGAACAGTAGCTCTTCTTCAGTTGAATACACTGTACTTGTGGGGAACAAACGCGAGTGCTATTTGCACTGTGTATGGCAATTGGAGCACAATAGTGACTTGTCTTACCAGAAAACAACTCTTGCTCGTAGGACAAAAAAATGCATGTGACTCAACTCCATTTAGGACTGGGAAACAAACGCTAGCTCGACTTCCAAGAAACACACTCTGCTTTAGAGAAAAGAGCACTCTTCTACTCTACTGTGTTTCCTATGTGTTCCGAAAAGTGAGCTTGCTCAGAACACAAAAACTGTGCTTCCTACACACAGGGTCATATCTCGTTCAAGTCCGCTTAGGAACCTGACAAGAACAGTAGATCCTCTTCAGTCCAATACACTGTACTTGCTGGGAACAGACGCCAGTGCTATTTTCCTGTGTAGGGCAATGGCAGTGCAATAGTGACTCTTCTTACCAGAAAACAACTCTTGCTCGTAGGAACAGAAACTGCATGTGATTCAACTCCATTTAGGACTGGGAAACAAACTCTAGCTCGCTTTACAAGAAACACACTCTGCTTTTGAGAAAAGAGCACTCTTCTACTCTACTGTGTTTCCTATAGGGCCAGAACAGTGAGCTTGCTCAGAAAAAAGGAACTGTACTTCCTAAACACACGGGCCATATCTAGTCAAACTCTGCTTAGGAAACTGAGAATAATAGTAGCTCCTCTTCAGTCCAATACACTGTACTTGCTGGGAACAGACGGGAGGGCTATTTGCACTGTGTATGGCAATGGGAGCGCAATAGTGACTTTCCTTACCAGAAAACAACTCTTGCTCTTAGGACCAGAAACTGCATGTGATTCCACTCCATTTAGGACTGGGAAACAAACGCTAGCTCGCCTTACAAGAAACACACTCTCCTTTAGAGAAAAGAGCACTCTTCTACTCTACTGTGTTTCCTATGGGGTCCAAACAGTGAGCTTGTTCAGAACAAAAGAACTATGCTTCCTACACACACGGACCATATCTAGTTCAACTCTGCTTAGTAAACTGACAAGAACAGTAGCTCCTATTAAGTCCAATACACTGTACTTGCTGGGAACAGACCCGAGTGCTATTTGCACTGTGTATGGCATTTGGAGCACAATAGTGACTCTTCTTACCAGAAAACAACTCTTGCTCATAGGACCAGAAACTGCTTGTGCCTCAACTCCATTTATAACTGGGAAACAACCTCGAGCTCGCCTTACAAGAATCATACTCTGCTTTAGAGAAAAAAGCACTCTTCTACTCTACTGTGCTTCCTATAGGTTCAGAACAGTGAGCTTGCTCAGAAAATAATAACAGTGCTTCCTAAACACACGTGCCATATCTAATTCATCTCTTCTTAGGAAAATGACAAGAACAGTAGCTCCTCTTCATTCCGATACACTGTACTTGCTGGGAACAGACGCGAGTGCTATTTGCACTGTGTATGGCAAAGGGAGCGGAATAGTGACTTTCCTTACCAGGAAACAACTCTTGCTCGTAGGACCAGAAACTGAATGTAATTCAACTTCATTTAGGACTGGGAAACAATGGCTAGCTCGCCTTACAAGAAACACAATCTGCTTTTGAGAAAAGAGCAGTCTTCTACACTACTGTGTTTCCTATAGGGCCAAAACAGTGAGCTTGCTCAGAACAAAAGAACGGTGCTTCCTACACACACGGCCATATTTAGTTCAATTCTGCTTATAAATCTGACAAGAACAGTAGATCCTCTTCAGTCCAATACACTGTACTTGCTGGGAACAGACACCAGTGCTACTTGTTCTGTGTATGGCAATGGCAGCGCAATAGTGACTATTCATACCATAAAAAAACTCTTGCTCCTAGGACCAGAAACTGCATGTGATTCAAGTCCATTTAGGACTGGGAAACAAACGCTAGCTCTCCTTACAAGAAACACACTCTGCTTTAGAAAAAGAGGACTCTTCTACTCTACTGTGTTTCCTATAGGGTCAGAATAGTGAGCTTGCTCAGAACAAAAGAACTGTGCTTCCCACACACGGCCATATCTAGTTCTACTCTGCTTAGGAAACTGACAAGAACAGTAGATCCTCTTCAGTCCAATACACTGTACTTGCTGGGAACAGACGACAGTGCTATTTGCACTGTGTATGGCAATTGGAGCACAATAGTGACTCGTCTTACCAGAAAACAACTCTTGCTCGTAGGACAAAAAACTGCATGTGACTCAACTCCATTTAGGACTGGAAAACAAACTCTAGCTCACTTTACAAGAAACACACTCTGCTTTTGAGAAAAGAGCACTATTCTACTCTACTGTGTTTCCTATAGAGCCAGAACATTGAGCTTGCTCAGAAAAAAAGAACTGTGCATCCTACCCACACGGGCCATATATAGTTCAACTCTTCTTAAGAAACTGACAAGAACATTAGCTCCTCTTCAGTCCAATACACTGTACTTGCTGGGAACAGACGGGAGGGCTATTTGCACTGTGTATGGCAATGGGAGCGCAATAGTGACTTTCCTTACCAGAAAACAACTCTTGCTCCTAGGACCAGATACTGCATGAGATTCAACTCCATTTAGGACTGGGAAAGAAATGCTAGCTCGACATACAACAAACTCACTGCTTTAGAGAAAAGAGCACTCTTCTACTCTACTGTGTTTCCTATGGGGTCCAAACAGTGAGCTTGCTCAGAACAAAAGAACTGTGCTTCCTACACACATGGATCATATCTAGTTCAACTCTGCTTATGAAACTGACAAGAACAGTAGCTCCTATTCAGTCCAATACACTGTACTTGCTGGGAACAGACCCGAGTCTATTTGCACTGTGTATGGCATTTGGAGCACAATAGTGACTCTTCTTATCAGAAAACAACTCTTGCTCGTAGGACCAAAACCTGGATGTGATTCAACTCCATTTAGGACTGGGAAACAAACGCGAGCTCGCCTTACAAGAAACACACTCTGCTTTAGAGAAAAGAGCACTCTTCTACTCTACTGTGTTTCCTATAGGGCCAGAACAGTGAGCTTGCTCAGAACATAATAACTGTGCTTCCTAAACACACGGGCCATATCTAGTTCAACTCTGCTTAGGAAACTGACAAGAACAGTAGCTCCTCTTCAGTCCGATACACTGTACTTTCTGGGAACAGACGCGAGTGCTATTTACACTGTGTATGGCAAAGCGAGAGCAATAGTGACTTTCCTTACCAGAAAACAACTCTTGCTCGTAGGACCAGAAACTGCATGTGATTCCACTCCATTTAGGACTGGGAAACAAACACTAGCTCGCCTTACAAGAAACACACTCTGCTTTTGAGAAAAGAGCACTGTTCTCTACTGTGTTTCCTATAGGGCCAAAACAGTAAGCTTGCTCACAACAAATGAACTGTGCTTCCTACACACACGGCCATATTTAGTTCAATTCTGCTTAGGAACCTGACAAGAACAGTAGATCCTCTTCAGTCCAATACACTGTACTTGCTGGGAACAGACGCCAGTGCTATTTGTCCTGTGTATGGCAATGGCAACGCAATAGTGACTATTCTTACCATAAAAAAACTCTTGCTCCTAGGACCAGAAACTGCATGTGATTCAAGTCCATTTAGGACTGGGAAACAAACGCTAGCTCTCCTTACAAGAAACACACTCTCCTTTAGAGAAAAGAGCACTCTTCTACTCTACTGTGTTTTCTATAGGGCCAGAACAGTGAGCTTGCTCAGAACATAAGAACTGTGCTTCCCACACACGGGCCATATCTAGTTCAACTCTACTTAGTAAACTGACAAGAACAGTAGCTCCTATTCAGTCCAATACACTGTACTTCTTGGGAAAAGAAGCGAGTGCTATTTGTCTTGTGTATGGCAATGGGAGCGCAATAGTGACTTTCCTTACCAGAAAACAACTCTTGTTCATAGGACAAGAAACTGCATGTGATTCAACTCCATTTAGGACTAGGAAACAAACGCTAGCTCGCCTTACAAAAACACACTCTGCTTTTGAGAAAAGAGCACTCTTCTACTCTACTGTGTTTCCTGTAGGGCCAGAAAAATGAGCTTGCTCAGAACATAAGAACTGTGCTCCTACACACGGGCCATATCTAGTTCCACTCTGCTTAGGAAACTGACAAGAAAATTAGATCCTCTTCAGTCCGATACACTGTACTTGCTGGGAACAGACGCAAGAGCTATTTGCACTATGTATGGCAAGGGGAGCACAATAGTGACTTTCCTTACCAGAAATCAACTCTTGCTCTTAGGACCAGAAACTGCATGTGATTCAACTCCATTTAGGACTGGGAAACAAACGCTAGCTCGACTTTCAAGAAACACACTCTGCTTTTGAGAAAAGAGCACTCTTCTACTCTACTGTGTTTCCTATAAGGTCCGAACAGTGAGCTTGCTCAGAACAAAGAACTGTGCTTCCTACACACACGGCCATATCTAGTTCAATTCTGCTTAGGAACCTGACAAGAACAGTAGATCCTCTTCAGTCCAATACACTGTAGTTGCTGCGAACAGACACCAGTGCTATTTGTCCTGTGTATGGCAATGGCAGCGCAATAGTGACTATTCTTATCATAAAACAACTCTTGCTCGTAGGACCAGAAACTGCTTGTGATTCCACTCCATTTAGGACTGGGAAACAAACGCTAGCTCGCCTTACAAGAAACACACTCTGCTTTAGAGAAAAGAGCACTCTTCTTCTCTACTGTGTTTCCTATGGGGTCCAAACAGTGAGCTTGCTCAGAACAAAAGAACTGTGCTTCCTACACACGAGGACCATATGTAGTTCAACTCTGCTTAGGAAACTGACAAGAACAGTAGCTCCTATTCAGTCCAATACACTGTACTTGCTGGGAAAAGACGCGAGTGCTATTTGCCCTGTGTATTTCAATGGGAGCGCAATAGTGACTTTCCTTACCAGAAAACAACTCTTGTTCGTAGGACCAGAAACTGCATGTGATTCAACTCCATTTAGGACTGGGAAACAAACGCTAGCTCGCCTTACAAGAAACACACTCTGATTTTGAGAAAAGAGCACTCTTCTACTCTACTGTGTTTCCTATGGGGTCCGAACAGTGAGATTGCTCAGAACAAAGGAACTATGCTTCCTACACACACGGGCCATATCTAGTTCAACTCTGCTTAGGAAACAAACAAGAACAGTAGCTCCTCTTCAGTCGAATACACTGTACTTGGGGGGAACAGACGCGAGTGCTATTTGCACTGTGTATGGCAATTGGAGCACAATAGTGACTTGTCTTACCAGAAAAAAACTCTTGCTCGTAGGACAAAAAACTGCATGTGACTCAACTCCATTTAGGACTGGGAAACAAACGCTAGCTCGACTTCCAAGAAAAACACTCTGCTTTTGAGAAAAGAGCACTCTTCTACTCTACTGTGTTTCCTATGTGTTCTGAAAAATGAGCTTGCTCAGAACAAAAAAAACTGTGCTTCCTATACACAAGGCCATATCTCGTTCAAGTCTACTTAGGAACCTGACAAGAACAGTAGATCTTCTTCAGTCCAATACACTGTACTTGCTGGGAACAGACGCCAGTGCTATTTGTCCTGTGTAGGGCAATGGCAACGCAATAGTGACTCTTCTTACCAGAAAACAACTCTTGCTCGTAGGACCAGAAACTGCATGTGATTCAACTCCATTTAGGACTAGGAAACAAACTCTAGCTCGCTTTACAAGAAACACACTCTGCTTTTGAGAAAAGAGCACTCTTCTACTCTACTGTGTTTCCTATAGGGCCAGAACAGTGAGCTTGCTCAGAAAAAAGGAACTGTACTTCCTAAACACACAGGCCATATCTAGTTCAACTCTGCTTAGGAAACTGAGAAGAACAGTAGCTCCTCTTCATTCCAATACACTGTACTTGCTGGGAACAGACGAGAAGGCTATTTGCACTGTGTATGGCAATGGGAGCGCAATAGTGACTATTCTTACCATAAAAAAACTCTTGCTCCTAGGACCAGAAACTGCATGTGATTCAAGTCCATTTAGGACTGGGAAACAAACGCTAGCTCTCCTTACAAGAAACACACTCTCCTTTAGAGAAAAGAGCACTCTTCTACTCTACTGTGTTTTCTATAGGGCCAGAACAGTGAGCTTGCTCAGAACATAAGAACTGTGCTTCCCACACACGGGCCATATCTAGTTCAACTCTGCTTAGTAAACTGACAAGAACAGTAGCTCCTATTCAGTCCAATACACTGTACTTCTTGGGAAAAGAAGCGAGTGCTATTTGTCTTGTGTATGGCAATGGGAGCGCAATAGTGACTTTCCTTACCAGAAAACAACTCTTGTTCATAGGACCAGAAACTGCATGTGATTCAACTCCATTTAGGACTAGGAAACAAACGCTAGCTTGCCTTACAAAAACACACTCTGCTTTTGAGAAAAGAGCACTCTTCTACTCTACTGTGTTTCCTGTAGGGCCAGAAAAATGAGCTTGCTCAGAACATAAGAACTGTGCTCCTACACACGGGCCATATCTAGTTCCACTCTGCTTAGGAAACTGACAAGAAAATTAGATCCTCTTCAGTCGGATACACTGTACTTGCTGGGAACAGACGCAAGAGCTATTTGCACTATGTATGGCAAGGGGAGCACAATAGTGACTTTCCTTACCAGAAATCAACTCTTGCTCTTAGGACCAGAAACTGCATGTGATTCAACTCCATTTAGGACTGGGAAACAAACGCTAGCTCGACTTTCAAGAAACACACTCCGCTTTTGAGAAAAGAGCACTCTTCTACTCTACTGTGTTTCCTATAAGGTCCGAACAGTGAGCTTGCTCAGAACAAAGAACTGTGCTTCCTACACACACGGCCATATCTAGTTCAATTCTGCTTAGGAACCTGACAAGAACAGTAGATCCTCTTCAGTCCAATACACTGTACTTGCTGGGAACAGACACCAGTGCTATTTGTCCTGTGTATGGCAATGGCAGCGCAATAGTGACTATTCTTACCATAAAACAACTCTTGCTCGTAGGACCAGAAACTGCTTGTGATTCCACTCCATTTAGGACTGGGAAACAAACGCTAGCTCGCCTTACAAGAAACACACTCTGCTTTAGAGAAAAGAGCACTCTTCTTCTCTACTGTGTTTCCTATGGGGTCCAAACAGTGAGCTTGCTCAGAACAAAAGAACTGTGCTTCCTACACACGAGGACCATATGTAGTTCAACTCTGCTTAGGAAACTGACAAGAACAGTAGCTCCTATTCAGTCCAATACACTGTACTTGCTGGGAAAAGACGCGAGTGCTATTTGCCCTGTGTATTTCATTGGGAGCGCAATAGTGACTTTCCTTACCAGAAAACAACTCTTGTTCGTAGGACCAGAAACTGCATGTGATATCACTCCATTTAGGACTGGGAAACAAACGCTAGCTCGCCTTACAAGAAACACACTCTGATTTTGAGAAAAGAGCACTCTTCTACTCTACTGTGTTTCCTATGGGGTCCGAACAGTGAGATTGCTCAGAACAAAGGAACTATGCTTCCTACACACACGGGCCATATCTAGTTCAACTCTGCTTAGGAAACAAACAAGAACAGTAGCTCCTCTTCAGTCAAATACACTGTACTTGCGGGGAACAGACGCGAGTGCTATTTGCACTGTGTATGGCAATTGGAGCACAATAGTGACTTGTCTTACCAGAAAACAACTCTTGCTCGTAGGACAAAAAACTGCATGTGACTCAACTCCATTTAGGACTGGGAAACAAACGCTAGCTCGACTTCCAAGAAAAACACTCTGCTTTTGAGAAAAGAGCACTCTTCTACTCTACTGTGTTTCCTATGTGTTCTGAAAAATGAGCTTGCTCAGAACAAAAAAACTGTGCTTCCTATACACAAGGCCATATCTCGTTCAAGTCTGCTTAGGAACCTGACAAGAATAGTAGATCTTCTTCAGTCCAATACACTGTACTTCCTGGGAACAGACGCCAGTGCTATTTGTCCTGTGTAGGGCAATGGCAACGCAATAGTGACTCTTCTTACCAGAAAACAACTCTTGCTCGTAGGACCAGAAACTGCATGTGATTCAACTCCATTTAGGACTGGGAAACAAACTCTAGCTCGCTTTACAAGAAACACACTCTGCTTTTGAGAAAAGAGCACTCTTCTACTCTACTGTGTTTCCTATAGGGCCAGAACAGTGAGCTTGCTCAGAAAAAAGGAACTGTACTTCCTAAACACACAGGCCATATCTAGTTCAACTCTGCTTAGGAAACTGAGAAGAACAGTAGCTCCTCTTCATTCCAATACACTGTACTTGCTGGGAACAGACGGGAAGGCTATTTGCACTGTGTATGGCAATGGGAGCGCAATAGTGACATTCCTTACCAGAAAACAACTCTTGTTCGTAGGACCAGAAACTGCATGTGATTCAACTCCATTTAGGACTGAAAAACAAACGCTAGCTCGCCTTACAAGAAACACACTCTGCTTTTGAGAAAAGAGCACTCTTCTACTCTAATGTGTTTCCTATGGGGTCCAAACAGTGATCTTGGTCAGAACAAAAGAACTTTGCTTCCTACACACATGGACCATATCTAGTTTAACTCTGCTTAGGAAACTGACAAGAACAGTAGCTCCTATTCAGTCCAATACACTGTACTTGCTGGGAACAGACGCGAGTGCTATTTGCACTGTGTATGGCATTTAGAGCGCAATAGTGACTCTTCTTACCAGAAAACAACTCTTGCTCGTAGGACCAGAAACTACATGTGATATCACTCCATTTAGGACTGGGAAACAAACGCTAGCTCGCCTTACAAGAAACACACTCTGCTTTAGAGAAAAGAGCACTCTTCTACTCTACTGTGTTTCCTATGGGGTCCAAACAGTGAGCTTGTTCAGAAAAAAAGAACTATGCTTCCTACACACACGGACCATATCTAGATCAACTCTGCTTATTAAAGTGACAAGAACAGTACCTCCTCTTCAGTCCAATACGCTGTACTTGCTGGGAAAAGACGGGAAGGCTATTTGCACTGTTTATGGCAATGG
Source organism: Peromyscus eremicus (assembly GCF_949786415.1). Classification (NCBI taxonomy): domain Eukaryota; kingdom Metazoa; phylum Chordata; class Mammalia; order Rodentia; family Cricetidae; genus Peromyscus; species Peromyscus eremicus. The sequence continues at coordinate 44,251 of NW_026735373.1, forward strand.
GAGTGCAATATTGACTTCCCTTACCAGAAAACAACTCTTGCTCTTAGGACCAGAAACTGCATGTGATTCCACTCCATTTAGGAATGGGGAAAAAACGCTAGCTCGCCTTAAAAGAAACACACTCTGCTTTTGAGAAAAAAGCACTCTTCTACTCTACTGTGTTTCCTATGGGGTCCAAACAGTGAGCTTGCTCAGAACAAAAAAACTGTGCTTCCTACACACACGGCCATATCTAGTTCAAGTCTGCCTAGAAACCTGACAAGAACAGTAGATCCTCTTCATCCCAATACACTGTACTTGCTGCGAACAGACGCCAGTGCTATTTGTCCTGGGTATGGCAATGGCAGCGCAATAGTGACTCTACTTACCAGAAAACAACTCTTGCTCGTAGTACCAGAAACTGCATGGGATTCAACTCCATTTAGGACTGGGACACAAACGCTAGCTCGCATTACAAGAAACACACTCTGCTTTAGAGAAAAGAGCACTCTTCTACTCTACTGTGTTTCCTATTGGGTCCAAACAGTGAGCTTGCTCAGAACAAAAGAACTGTGCTTCCTACACACAAGGACCATATGTAGTTCAACTCTGCTTAGGAAGCTGACAAGAACAGTAGCTCCTCTTCAGTCTGATACAATGTACTTGCTGGGAAAAGACGCGAGTGCTATTTGCCCTGTGTATGGCAATGGGAGCGCAACGGTGACTTTCCTTACCAGAAAACAACTCTTGTTCGTAGGACCAGAAACTGCATGTGATTCAACTCCATTTAGGTCTAGGAAACAAACGCCAGCTCGCCTTACAAGAAACACACTCTTCTTTTGAGAAAAGAGCACACTTCTACTCTACTGTGTTTCCTATAGGGCCAGAACAGTGAGCTTGCTCAGAACATAATAACTGTGCTTCCTAAACACACGGGCCATATCTAGTTCAACTCTGCTTAGGAAACTGACAAGAACAGTAGCTCCTCTTCAGTCCGATACACTGTACTTTCTGGGAACAGACGCTAGTGCTATTTACACTGTGTATGGCAAAGCGAGAGCAATAGTGACTTTCCTTACCAGAAAACAACTCTTGCTCGTAGGACCAGAAACTGCATGTGATTCCACTCCATTTAGGACTGGGAAACAAACGCTAGCTCGCCTTACAAGAAACACACTCTGCTTTTGAGAAAAGAGCACTGTTCTCTACTGTGTTTCCTATAGGGCCAAAACAGTAAGCTTGCTCAGAACAAATGAACTGTGCTTCCTACACACACGGCCATATTTAGTTCAATTCTGCTTAGGAACCTGACAAGAACAGTAGATCCTCTTCAGTCCAATACACTATACTTGCTGGGAACAGACGCCAGTGCTATTTGTCCTGTGTATGGCAATGGCAGCGCAATAGTGACTATTCTTACCATAAAAAAACTCTTGCTCCTAGGACCAGAAACTGCATGTGATTCAAGTCCATTTAGGACTGGGAAACAAACGCTAGCTCTCCTTACAAGAAACACACTCTCCTTTAGAGAAAAGAGCACTCTTCTACTCTACTGTGTTTTCTATAGGGCCAGAACAGTGAGCTTCCTCAGAACATAAGAACTGTGCTTCCCACACACGGGCCATATCTAGTTCAACTCTGCTTAGTAAACTGACAAGAACAGTAGCTCCTATTCAGTCCAATACACTGTACTTCTTGGGAAAAGAAGCGAGTGCTATTTGTCTTGTGTATGGCAATGGGAGCGCAATAGTGACTTTCCTTACCAGAAAACAACTCTTGTTCATAGGACCAGAAACTGCATGTGATTCAACTCCATTTAGGACTAGGAAACAAACGCTAGCTCGCCTTACAAAAACACACTCTGCTTTAGAGAAAAGAGCACTCTTCTTCTCTACTGTGTTTCCTATGGGGTCCAAACAGTGAGCTTGCTCAGAACAAAAGAACTGTGCTTCCTACACACGAGGACCATATGTTGTTCAACTCTGCTTAGGAAACTGAGAAGAACAGTAGCTCCTCTTCAGTCCAATACACTGTACTTGCTAGGAACAGACGGGAAGGCTATTTGCACTGTGTATGGCAATGGGAGCACAATAGTGACTTTCCTTACCAGAAAACAACTCTTGCTCGTAGGACCAGAAACTACATGTGATATCACTCCATTTAGGACTGGGAAACAAACGCTAGCTCGCCTTACAAGAAACACACTCTGCTTTAGAGAAAAGAGCACTCTTCTACTCTACTGTGTTTCCTATGGGGTCCAAACAGTGAGCTTGTTCAGAACAAAAGAACTATGCTTCCTACACACACGGACCATATCTAGATCAACTCTGCTTATTAAAGTGACAAGAACAGTACCTCCTCTTCAGTCCAATACGCTGTACTTGCTGGGAAAAGACGGGAAGGCTATTTGCACTGTTTATGGCAATGGGAGTGCAATATTGACTTCCCTTACCAGAAAACAACTCTTGCTCTTAGGACCAGAAACTGCATGTGATTCCACTCCATTTAGGAATGGGGAAAAAACGCTAGCTCGCCTTAAAAGAAACACACTCTGCTTTTGAGAAAAAAGCACTCTTCTACTCTACTGTGTTTCCTATGGGGTCCAAACAGTGAGCTTGCTCAGAACAAAAAAACTGTGCTTCCTACACACACGGCCATATCTAGTTCAAGTCTGCCTAGAAACCTGACAAGAACAGTAGATCCTCTTCATCCCAATACACTGTACTTGCTGCGAACAGACGCCAGTGCTATTTGTCCTGGGTATGGCAATGGCAGCGCAATAGTGACTCTACTTACCAGAAAACAACTCTTGCTCGTAGTACCAGAAACTGCATGGGATTCAACTCCATTTAGGACTGGGACACAAACGCTAGCTCGCATTACAAGAAACACACTCTGCTTTAGAGAAAAGAGCACTCTTCTACTCTACTGTGTTTCCTATTGGGTCCAAACAGTGAGCTTGCTCAGAACAAAAGAACTGTGCTTCCTACACACAAGGACCATATGTAGTTCAACTCTGCTTAGGAAGCTGACAAGAACAGTAGCTCCTCTTCAGTCTGATACAATGTACTTGCTGGGAAAAGACGGGAAGGCTATTTGCACTGTGTATGGCAATGGGAGCGCAACGGTGACTTTCCTTACCAGAAAACAACTCTTGCTCGTAGGACCAGAAACTGCATGTGATTCAACTCCATTTAGGTCTAGGAAACAAACGCCAGCTCGCCTTACAAGAAACACACTCTTCTTTTGAGAAAAGAGCACACTTCTACTCTACTGTGTTTCCTATAGGGCCAGAACAGTGAGCTTGCTCAGAACATAATAACTGTGCTTCCTAAACACACGGGCCATATCTAGTTCAACTCTGCTTAGGAAACTGACAAGAACAGTAGCTCCTCTTCAGTCCGATACACTGTACTTTCTGGGAACAGACGCTAGTGCTATTTGCCCTGTGTATGGCAAAGCGAGAGCAATAGTGACTTTCCTTACCAGAAAACAACTCTTGCTCGTAGGACCAGAAACTGCATGTGATTCCACTCCATTTAGGACTGGGAAACAAACGCTAGCTCGCCTTACAAGAAACACACTCTTCTTTTGAGAAAAGAGCACTCTTCTACTCTACTGTGTTTCCTATGGGGTCCAAACAGTGATCTTGGTCAGAACAAAAGAACTTTGCTTCCTACACACATGGACCATATCTAGTTTAACTCTGCTTAGGAAACTGACAAGAACAGTAGCTCCTATTCAGTCCAATACACTGTACTTGCTGGGAACAGACGCAAGTGCTATTTGCACTGTGTATGGCATTTAGAGCGCAATAGTGACTCTTCTTACCAGAAAATAACTCTTGCTTTTAAGACCAAAAACTGTCTGTGACTCAACTCCATTTAGGACTGGGAAACAAACGCGAGCTGGCCTTACAAGAAACACACTCTGCTTTAGAGAAAAAAGCACTCATATACTCTACTGTGTTTCCTGTAGGGCCAGAACAGTGAGCTTGCTCAGAACAAAAGAACTGTGCTTCCTACACACACGGGCCATATCTAGTTCAACTCTGCTTAGGAAACTGAGAAGAACAGTAGCTCCTCTTCAGTCCAATACACTGTACTTGCTAGGAACAGACGGGAAGGCTATTTGCACTGTATATGTCAATGGGAGCACAATAGTGACTTTCCTTACCAGAAAACAACTCTTGCTCGTAGGACCAGAAACTACATGTGATATCACTCCATTTAGGACTGGGAAACAAACGCTAGCTCGCCTTACAAGAAACACACTCTGCTTTAGAGAAAAGAGCACTCTTCTACTCTACTGTGTTTCCTATGGGGTCCAAACAGTGAGCTTGTTCAGAACAAAAGAACTATGCTTCCTACACACGGACCATATCTAGTTCAACTCTGCTTATTAAAGTGACAAGAACAGTACCTCCTCTTCAGTCCAATACGCTGTACTTGCTGGGATAAGACGGGAAGGCTATTTGCACTGTTTATGGCAATGGGAGTGCAATATTGACTTCCCTTACCAGAAAACAACTCTTGCTCTTAGGACCAGAAACTGCATGTGATTCCACTCCATTTAGGAATGGGGAAAAAACGCTAGCTCGCCTTAAAAGAAACACACTCTGCTTTTGAGAAAAAAGCACTCTTCTACTCTACTGTGTTTCCTATGGGGTCCGAACAGTGAGCTTGCTCAGAACAAAAAAACTGTGCTTCCTACACACACGGCATATCTAGTTCAAGTCTGCCTAGAAACCTGACAAGAACAGTAGATCCTCTTCATCCCAATACACTGTACTTGCTGCGAACAGACGCCAGTGCTATTTGTCCTGGGTATGGCAATGGCAGCGCAATAGTGACTCTAGTTACCAGAAAACAACTCTTGCTCGTAGTACCAGAAACTGCATGGATTTCAACTCCATTTAGGACTGGGACACAAACGCTAGCTCGCATTACAAGAAACACACTCTGCTTTAGAGAAAAGAGCACTCTTCTACTCTACTGTGTTTCCTATTGGGTCCAAACAGTGAGCTTGCTCAGAACAAAAGAACTGTGCTTCCTACACACAAGGACCATATGTAGTTCAACTCTGCTTAGGAACCTGACAAGAACAGTAGCTCCTCTTCAGTCTGATACAATGTACTTGCTGGGAAAAGACGCGAGTGCTATTTGCCCTGTGTATGGCAATGGGAGCGCAACGGTGACTTTCCTTACCAGAAAACAACTCTTGTTCGTAGGACCAGAAACTGCATGTGATTCAACTCCATTTAGGTCTAGGAAACAAACGCCAGCTCGCCTTACAAGAAACACACTCTGCTTTTGAGAAAAGAGCACACTTCTACTCTACTGTGTTTCCTATAGGGCCAGAACAGTGAGCTTGCTCAGAACATAATAACTGTGCTTCCTAAACACACGGGCCATATCTAGTTCAACTCTGCTTAGGAAACTGACAAGAACAGTAGCTCCTCTTCAGTCCGATACACTGTACTTTCTGGGAACAGACGCGAGTGCTATTTACACTGTGTATGGCAAAGCGAGAGCAATAGTGACTTTCCTTACCAGAAAACAACTCTTGCTCGTAGGACCAGAAACTGCATGTGATTCCACTCCATTTAGGACTGGGAAACAAACGCTAGCTCGCCTTACAAGAAACACACTCTGCTTTTGAGAAAAGAGCACTGTCCTCTACTGTGTTTCCTATAGGGCCAAAACAGTAAGCTTGCTCAGAACAAATGAAATGTGCTTCCTATACACACGGCCATATTTAGTTCAATTCTGCTTAGGAACCTGACAAGAACAGTAGATCCTCTTCAGTCCAATACACTGTACTTGCTGGGAACAGATGCCAGTGCTATTTGTCCTGTGTATGGCAATGGCAGCGCAATAGTGACTATTCTTACCATAAAAAAACTCTTGCTCCTAGGACCAGAAACTGCATGTGATTCAAGTCCATTTAGGACTGGGAAACAAACGCTAGCTCTCCTTACAAGAAACACACTCTCCTTTAGAGAAAAGAGCACTCTTCTACTCTACTGTGTTTTCTATAGGGCCAGAACAGTGAGCTTGCTCAGAACATAAGAACTGTGCTTCCCACACACGGGCCATATCTAGTTCAACTCTGCTTAGTAAACTGACAAGAACAGTAGCTCCTATTCAGTCCAATACACTGTACTTCTTGGGAAAAGAAGCGAGTGCTATTTGTCTTGTGTAAGGCAATGGGAGCGCAATAGTGACTTTCCTTACCAGAAAACAACTCTTTTTCATAGGACCAGAAACTGCATGTGATTCAACTCCATTTAGGACTAGGAAACAAACGCTAGCTCGCCTTACAAAAACACACTCTGCTTTTGAGAAAAGAGCACTCTTCTACTCTACTGTGTTTCCTGTAGGGCCAGAAAAATGAGCTTGCTCAGAACATAAGAACTGTGCTCCTACACACGGGCCATATCTAGTTCCACTCTGCTTAGGAAACTGACAAGAAAATTAGATCCTCTTCAGTCCGATACACTGTACTTGCTGGGAACAGACGCAAGAGCTATTTGCACTATGTATGGCAAGGGGAGCACAATAGTGACTTTCCTTACCAGAAATCAACTCTTGCTCTTAGGACCAGAAACTGCATGTGATTCAACTCCATTTAGGACTGGGAAACAAACGCTAGCTCGACTTTCAAGAAACACACTCCACTTTTGAGAAAAGAGCACTCTTCTACTCTACTGTGTTTCCTATAAGGTCCGAACAGTGAGCTTGCTCAGAACAAAGAACTGTGCTTCCTATACACACGGCCATATCTAGTTCAATTCTGCTTAGGAACCTGACAAGAACAGTAGATCCTCTTCAGTCCAATACACTGTACTTGCTGGGAACAGACACCAGTGCTATTTGTCCTGTGTATGGCAATGGCAGCGCAATAGTGACTATTCTTACCATAAAACAACTCTTGCTCGTAGGACCAGAAACTGCTTGTGATTCCACTCCATTTAGGACTGGGAAACAAACGCTAGCTCGCCTTACAAGAAACACACTCTGCTTTAGAGAAAAGAGCACTCTTCTTCTCTACTGTGTTTCCTATGGGGTCCAAACAGTGAGCTTGCTCAGAACAAAAGAACTGTGCTTCCTACACACGAGGACCATATCTAGTTCAACTCTGCTTAGGAAACTGACAAGAACAGTAGCTCCTCTTCAGTCTGATACAATGTACTTGCTGGGAAAAGACGCGAGTGCTATTTGCCCTGTGTATGGCAATGGGAGCGCAACGGTGACTTTCCTTACCAGAAAACAACTCTTGTTCGTAGGACCAGAAACTGCATGTGATTCAACTCCATTTAGGTCTAGGAAACAAACGCCAGCTCGCCTTACAAGAAACACACTCTGCTTTTGAGAAAAGAGCACTCTTCTACTCTACTGTGTTTCCTATAGGGCCAGAACACTGAGCTTGCTCAGAACATAAGAACTGTGCTTCCTATACACACGGGCCTTATCTAGTTCAACTCTGCTTAGGAAACTGACAAGACATTAGATCCTCTTCAGTCCGATACACTGTACTTGCTGGGAACAGACGCCAGTGCTATTTGCACTGTGTATGGCAATGGGAGCACAATAGTGACTTTCCTTACCAGAAAACAACTCTTGCTCGTAGGACTAGAAACTGCATGTGATTCAACCCCTTTTAGGACTGGGAAACAAACGCTAATTCGCCTTACAAGAAACACACTCTGCTTTTGAGAAAAGAGCACTCTTCTACTCTACTGTGTTTCCTATGGGGTCCGAACAGTGAGCTTGCTCAGAACAAAAGAACTGTGCTTCCTACACACACGGCCATACCTAGTTCAATTCTGCTTAGGAACCTGACCAGAGCAGTAGATCCTCTTCAGTTCAATACACTGTACTTGCTGGGAACAGACGCCAGTGCTATTTGTCCTGTGTATGGCAATGGCAGCGCAATAGTGACTATTCTTACCATAAAACAACAAACAACCCTTGCTCGTAGGACCACAAACTGCATGTGATTCAACTCCATTTAGGACTGGCAAACAAACGCTAGCTCGCCTTACAAGAAACACACTCTGCTTTTGAGAAAAGAGCACTCTTCTACTCTACTGTGATTCCTATAGGGCCCAAAGAGTGAGCTTGCTCAGAACAAAAGAACTGTGCTTCCTACACACATGGAGCATATCTAGTTCAACTCTGCTTAGGAAACTGACAAGAACAGTAGCTCCTATTCAGTCCAATACACTGTACTTGCTGGGAACAGACGCGAGTGCTATTTGCACTGTGTATGGCAATTGGAGCACAATAGTGACTCGTCTTACCAGAAAACAACTCTTGCACGTAGGACCAAAAACTGCATGTGACTCAACTCCATTTAGGACTTGGAAACAAAGTCTAGCTCGCCTTACAAGAAACACACTCTGCTTTTGAGAAAAGAGCACTCTTCTACTCTACTGTGTTTCCTATAGGGCCAGAACAGTGAGCTTGCTCAGAACAAATGAACTGTGCTTCCTAGACACACAGGCAATATCTAGTTCTACTCTGCTTAGGAAACTGAGAAGAACAGTAGCTCCTCTTCAGTCCAATACACTGTACTTGCTGGGAACAGACGCCAGTGCTTTTTGTCCTGTGTATTTCAATGACAGCGCAATAGTGACTATTCTTACCATAAAAAAACTCTTGCCTCTAGGACCAGAAACTTCATGTGATTCAACTCCATTTAGGACTGGGAAACAAACGCTAGCTCTCCTTACAAGAAACACACTCTGCTTTAGAAAAAGAGCACTCTTCTACTCTACTGTGTTTCCTATAGGGCCAGAACAGTGAGCTTGCTCAGAACAAATGAACTGTGCTTCCTAGACACACGGGCAATATCTATTTCAACTCTGCTTAGGAAACTGAGAAGAACAGTAGCTCCTCTTCAGTCCAATACACTGTACTTGCTGGGAACAGACGCCAGTGCTTTTTCTCCTGTGTATGGCAATGGCAGCGCAATAGTGACTATTCATACCATAAAAATACTCTTGCCTCTAGGACCAGAAACTTCATGTGATTCAACTCCATTTAGGACTGGGAAACAAACGCTAGCTCTCCTTACAAGAAACACACTCTGCTTTAGAAAAATAGCACTCTTCTACTCTACTGTGTTTCCTATAGGGCCAGAACAGTGAGCTTGCTCAGAACATAAGAACTGTGCTTCCTACACACACGTGCCATATCTAGTTCAACTCTGCTTAGGAAACTGAGAAGAACAGCAGCTCCTCTTCAGTCCAATACACTGTACTTGCTGGGAACAGACGCATGTGCTATTTGCACTGTGTGACAAAGGGAGCGCAATAGTGACTTTCCTTACCAGAAACAACTCTTGCTCGTAGGACCAGAAACTGCATGTGATTCAACTCCATTTAGGACTGGGAAACAAAGGCTAGCTGGCCTTACAAGAAACACACTGCTTTAGAGAAAAAAGCAATCTTCTACTCTACTGTGTTTCCTACAGGGCCAGAACAGTGAGCTTGCTCAGAACAAAAGAACTGTGCTTCCCACACACGAGGACCATATGTAGTTCAACTCAACTTAGGAAACTGACAAGAACAGTAGCTCCTATTCAGTCCAATACACTGTACTTGCTGGGAAAAGACCCGAGTCCTATTTGCCCTGTGTATGGCAATGGGAGCGCATAGTGACTTTCCTTACCAGAAAACAAATCTTGTTCGTAGGACCAGAAACTGCATGTGATTCAACTCCATTTAGGACTGGGAAACAAACGCAAGCTCGCCTTACAAGAAACACACTCTGCTTTTGAGAAAAGAGCACTCTTCTCCTCTACTGTGTTCCCTATGGGGTCCGAACAGTGAGCTTGCTCAGAACAAAAGAACTGTGCTTCCTACACACACGGCCATATCTAGTTCAATTCTGCTTAGGAACCTGACCAGAGCAGTAGATCCTCTTCAGTCCAATACACTGTATTTGCTGGGAACAGACGCCAGTGCTATTTGTCCTGTATATGGCAATGGCAGCGCAATAGTTACTATTCTTATCATAAAACAACTCTTGCTCGTAGGACCACAAACTTCATGTGATTCCACTCCATTTAGGACTGGGAAACAAACGCCAGCTCGCCTTACAAGAAACACACTCTGCTTTTGAGAAAAGAGCACTCTTCTACTCTACTGTGTTTCCTATAGGGCCACAACAGTGAGCTTGCTCAAAACAAAATAACTGTGCTTCCTACACACGGGCCATAACTAGTTCAACTCTGCTTAGGAAACTGACACGAACAGTAGCTCCTCTTCAGTCCGATACAGACACGAGTGCTATTTGCACTGTGTATGGCAATGGGAGCGCAATAGTCAATTTCCTTACCAGAAAACAACTCTTGTTCATAGGACAAGAAACTGCATGTGATTCAACTCCATTTAGGACTGGCAAACATGTGCTAGCTCGCCTTACATGAAACACACTCTGCTTTTGAGAAAAGAGCACTCTTCTACTCTACTATGTTTCCTATGTGTTTGAAAAGTGAGCTTGCTCAGAACAAAAAAACTGTGCTTCCTACACACACGGCCATATCTAGTTCAAGTCTGCTCAGGAACCTGACAAGAACAGTAGATCCTCTTCAGTCCAATACACTGTACTTGCTGGGAACAGACGCCTGTGCTATTTGTCCTGTGTCTGGCAATGGCAGCGCAATTGTCACTCTTCTTACCAGAAAACAACTCTTGCTCGTAGGACCAGAAACTGCATGTGATTCAACTCCATTTAGGACTGGGAAACAAATGCCTGCTCGCCTTACATGAAACACACTCTGCTTTTGAGAAAAGAGCACTCTTCTACTCCACTGTGTTTCCCATGGGATCTGAACAGTGAGCTTGCTCAGAACGAAAGAACTGTGCTTCCTACACACACGGGCCATATCTAGTTCTACTCTGCTTAGGAAACTGACAGGAACAGTAGCTCCTCTTCAGTCCAATACACTTTACTTGCAGGGAACAGACGCGAGTGCTATTTGCACTGTGTATGGCAATTGGAGCACAATAGTGACTCGTCTTACCAAAAAACAACTCTTGCTCGTAGGACAAAAAACTGCATGTGACTCAACTCCATTTAGGACTGGGAAACAAACGCTAGCTCGCATTACAAGAAACACACTCTGCTTTAGAGAAAAGAGCACTCTTCTACTCTACTGTGTTTCCTATGGTGTCCAAACAGTGAGCTTGCTCAGAACCCGAGAACTGTGCTTCCTACACACACGGACCATATCTAGTTCAACTCTGCTTAGGAAACTGACAAGAACAGTAGCTCCTATTCAGTCCAATACTCTGTACTTGCTGGGAAAAGACGCGAGTGCTATTTGCCTTGTGTAGGGCAATGGGAGCACAATAGTGACTTTCCTTACTAGAAAAAAACTCTTGTTCGTAAAACCAGAAACTGCATGTGATTCAACTCCATTTGGGACTAGGAAACAAACGCTAGCTCGCCTTACAAAAACACACTCTGCTTATGAGAAAAGAGCACTCTTCTACTCTACTGTGATTCCTATAGGACCAGAACAGTGAGCTTGCTCAGAACATAAGAACTGTGCTTCCTACACACTCGGTCCATATCTAGTTCAACTCTGCTTAGGAAACTGACAAGAACAGTAGCTCCTCTTCAGTCCAATACACTGTACTTGCTGGGAAAAGACGCGAGTGCTATTTGTCTTGTGTAGGGCAATGGGAGCGCAATAGTGACTTTCCTTACCAGAAAACAACTCTTGTTCGTAGGACCAGAAATTGCATGTGATTCAACTCCATTTAGGACTAGGAAACAAACGCTAGCTCGCCTTACAAAAACACACTCTGCTTTTGAGAAAAGAGCACTCTTCTACTCTACTGTGTTTTCTGTAGGGCCAGAACAGTGAGCTTGCTCAGAACAAAAGAACTGTGCTTCCTACACACGGGCCATATCTAGTTACACTCTGCTTAGGAAACTGACAAGAACAGTAGCTCCTCTTCAGTCCGATACACTGTACTTGCTGGGAACAGACTTGAGAGCTATTTGCACTATGTATGGCAAGGGGAGCGCAATAGTGACTTTCCTTACCAGAAATCAACTCTTGCTCTTAGGACCAGAAACTGCATGTGATTCAACTCCATTTAGGACTGGGAAACAAACGCTAGCTCGCCTTACAAGAAACACACTCTGCTTTAGAGAAAAGAGCACTCTTCTCCTCTACTGGGTTTCCTATGGTGTCCAAACAGTGAGCTTGTTCAGAACAAAAGAACTATGCTTCCTACACACACGGACCATATCTAGTTCAACTCTGCTTAGTAAACTGACAAGAACAGTAGCTCCTATTCAGTCCAATACTCTGTACTTACTGGGAAAAGACGCGAGTGCTATTTGTCTTGTGTAGGGCAATGGGAGCGCAATAGTGACTTTCCTTACCAGAAAACAATTCTTGTTCGTAGGACCAGAAACTGCATGTGATTCAACTCCATTTAGGACTAGGAAACAAACGCTAGCTCGCCTTACAAAAACACACTCTGCTTTTGAGAAAAGAGCACTCTTCTACTCTACTGTGTTTCCTGTAGGGCCAGAACAGTGAGCTTGCTCAGAACATAAGAACTGTGCTTCCTACACACTGGCCATATCTAGTTCCACTCTGCTTAGGAAACTGACAAGAACAGTAGCTCCTCTTCAGTCCGATACACTGTACTTCCTGGGAACAGACGCGAGAGCTATTTACACTATGTATAGCAAGGGGAGCACAATCGTGACTTTCCTTACCAGAAAACAACTCTTGCTCTTAGGACCAGAAACTGCATGTGATTCAACTCCATTTAGGACTGGGAAACAAACGCTAGCTCGCCTTACAAGAAACAACCTCTGCTGTTGAGAAAAGAGCACTCTTCTACTCCACTGTGTTTCCTATGGTGTCCGAACAGTGAGCTTGCTCAGAACAAAAGATCTGTGCTTCCTACACACACGGGCCATATCTAGTTCAACTCTGCTTTGGAAACTGACAAGAACAGTAGCTCCTCTTCAGTTCGATACACTGTACTTGCTGAGAACAGACGCGAGTGCTATTTGCACTGTGTATGGCAATGGGAGCGCAATAGTGACTTTCCTTACCAGAAAACAACTCTTGCTCGTAGGACCAGAAACTGCATGTGATTCAACTCCATTTAGGACTGGGAAACAAATGCTAGCTCGCCTTACATGAAACACACTCTGCTTTTGAGAAAAGAGCACTCTTCTACTCTACTGTGTTTCCTATGGGGTCCAAAGAGTGAGCTTGCTCAGAACAAAAGAACTGTGCTTCCTACACACACGGGCCATATCTAGTTCAACTCTGCTTAGGAACCAAACAAGAACAGTAGCTCCTCTTCAGTCGAATACACTGTACTTGCGGGGAACAGACGCGAGTGCTATTTGCACTGTGTATGGCAATTGGAGCACAATAGTGACTTGTCTTACCTGAAAACTACTCTTGCTCATAGGACAAAAAACTGCATGTGACTCAACTCCATTTAGGACTGGGAAACAAACGCTAGCTCGCCTTCCAAGAAAAACACTCTGCTTTTGAGAAAAGAGCACTCTTCTACTCTACTGTGTTTCCTATGTGTTCCGAAAAGTGAGCTTGCTCAGAACAAAAAAACTGTGCTTCCTACACACACGGCCATATCTCGTTCAAGTCTGCTTAGGAACCTTACAAGAATAGTAGATCTTCTTCAGTCCAATACACTGTACTTGCTGGGAACAGACGCCGGTGCTATTTGTCCTGTGTAGGGCAATGGCAGGGCAATAGTGACTCTTCTTACCATAAAACAACTCTTGCTCGTAGGACCAGAAACTGCATGTGATTCAACTCCATTTAGGACTGGGAAACAAAGTCTAGCTCGCTTTACAAGAAACACACTCTGCTTTTGAGAAAAGAGCACTCTTCTACTCTACTGTGTTTCCTTTAGGGCCAGAACAGTGAGCTTGCTCAGAAAAAAGGAACTGTACTTCCTAAACACACGGGACATATCTAGTTCAACTCTGCTTAGGAAACTGAGAAGAACAGTAGCTCCTCTTCAGTCCAATACACTGTACTTGCTGGGAACAGACGGAAAGGCTATTTGCACTGTGTATGGCAATGGGAGCGCAATAGTGACTTTTCTTACCAGAAAACAACTCTTGCTCGTAGGACCAGAAACTGCATGTGATTCCACTCCATTTAGGACTGGGAAACAAAGGCTAGCTCGCCTTACAAGTAACACACTCTGCTTTAGAGAAAAGAGCACTCTTCTACTCTACTGTGTTTCCTATGGGGTCCAAACAGTGAGCTTCTTCAGAACAAAAGAACTATGCTTCCTACACACACGGACCATATCTAGTTTAACTCTGCTTAGTAAACTGACAAGAACAGTAGCTCCTATTCAGTCCAATACACTGTACTTGCTGGGAAAAGACGCGAGGGCTATTTGTCTTGTGTACGGCAATGGGAGCGCAATAGTGACTTTCCTTACCATAAAACAACTCTTGTTCGTAGGACCAGAAATTGCATGTGATTCAACTCCATTTAGGACTAGGAAACAAACGCTAGCTCGCCTTACAAAAACACACTCTGCTTTTGAGAAAAGAGCACTCTTCTACTCTACTGTGTTTTCTGAAGGGCCAGAACAGTGAGCTTGCTCAGAACAAAAGAACTGTGCTTCCTACACACGGGCCATATCTAGTTCCACTCTGCTTAGGAAACTGACAAGAACAGTAGCTCCTCTTCTGTCCGATACACTGTACTTGCTGGGAACAGATGCGAGAGCTATTTGCACTATGTATGGCAAGGGGAGCGCAATAGTGACTTTCCTTACCAGAAATCAACTCTTGCTCTTAGGAACAGAAACTGCATGTGATTCAACTCCATTTAGGACTGGGAAACAAACGCTATCTCGCCTTACAAGAAACACACTCTGCATTTGAGAAAAGAGCACTCTTCTACTCTACTGTGTTTCCTATGGGGTCCGAAGAGTGAGCTTGCTCAGAACAAAAGAACTGTGCTTCCTACACACACGGCCATATCTAGTTCAATTCTGCTTAGGAACCTGACAAGAACAGTAGATCCTCTTCAGTCCAATACACTGTACTTGCTGGGAACAGACGCCAGTGCTATTTGTCCTGTGTATGGCAATGGCAGCGCAATAGTGACTCTTCTTACCATAAAACAACTCATGCTCTTAGGACTAGAAACTGCATGTGATTCAACTCCATTTAGGACTGGGAAACAAACGCTAGCTCGCCTTACAAGAAACACACACTGCTTTAGGGAAAAGAGCACTCTTCTACTCTACTGTGTTTCCTATAGGGCCAGAACAGTGAGCTTGCTCAAAACAAAATAACTGTGCTTCCTACACACGGGCCATAACTAGTTCAACTTTGCTTAGGAAACTGACACGAACAGTAGCTCCTCTTCAGTCCGATACAGACACGAGTGCTGTTTGCACTGTGCATGGCAATGGGAGCGCAATAGTGTCTTTCCTTACGAGAAAACAACTCTTGATCATAGGACAAGAAACTGCCTGTGATTCAACTCCATTTAGGACTGGGAAACAAGTGCTAGCTCGCCTTACATGAAACACACTCTGCTTTTGAGAAAAGAGCACTCTTCTACTCTACTATGTTTCCTATGTGTTCCGAAAAGTGAGCTTGCTCAGAACAAAAAAACTGTGCTTCCTACACACAAGGCCATATCTAGTTCAAGTCTGCTCAGGAACCTGACAAGAACAGTAGATCCTCTTCAGTCCAATACACTGTACTTGCTGGGAACAGACACCAGTGCTATTTGTCCTGTGTATGGCAATGGCAGCGCAATAGTGACTCTTCTTACCAGAAAACAACTCTTGCTCGTAGGACCAGAAACTGCATGTGATTCAACTCCATTTAGGACTGGGAAACAAATGCTAGCTCGCCTTACATGAAACACACTCTGCTTTTGAGAAAAGAGCACTCTTCTACTCTACTGTGTTTCCCATGGGGTCCAAACAGTGAGCTTGCTCAGAACGAAAGAACTGTGCTTCCTACACACACGGGCCATATCTAGTTCAACTCTGCTTAGGAAACTGACAAGAACAGTAGCTCCTCTTCAGTCCGATACACTTTACTTGCAGGGAACAGACGCGAGTGCTATTTGCACTGTGTATGGCAATTGGAGCACAATAGTGACTCTCTTACCAGAAAACAACTCTTGCTCCTAGGACAAAAAACTGCATGTGACTCAACTCCATTTAGGACTGGGAAAAAAACGCTAGCTCGCATTACAAGAAACACACTCTGCTTTAGAGAAAAGAGAACTCTTCTACTCTACTGTGTTTCCTATGGTGTCCAAACAGTGAGCTTGCTCAGAACAAGAGAACTGTGCTTCCTACATACACGGACCATATCTAGTTCAACTCTGCTTAGGAAACTGACAAGAACAGGAGCTCCTATTCAGTCCAATACTCTGTACTTGCTGGGAAAAGACGCGAGTGCTATTTGCCTTGTGTAGGGCAATGGGAGCACAATAGTGACTTTCCTTACCAGAAAAAAACTCTTGTTCGTAGGAACAGAAACTGCATGTGATTCAACTCCATTTAGGACTAGGAAACAAACGCTAGCTCGCCTTACAAAAACACACTCTGCTTTTGAGAAAAGAGCACTCTTCTACTCTAATGTGATTCCTATAGGGCCAAAACAGTGAGCTTGCACAGAACATAAGAACGGTGCTTCCTACACACACGGGCCATATGTAGTTCAACTCTGCTTAGGAAACTGACAAGAACAGTAGCTCCTCTTCAGTACCATACACTGTACTTGTTGGGAACAGACGCGAGTGCTATTTGCACTGTGTATGGCAATGGGAGCGCTATAGTGACTTTCCTTACCAGAAAACAACTCTTGCTCGTAGGACCAGAAACTGCATGTGATTCAACTCCAATTAGGACTGGGAAACAAATGATAGCTCGCCTTACATGAAACACACTCTGCTTTTGAGAAAAGAGCACTCTTCTACTCTACTGTGTTTCCTATGGGGTCCGAACAGTGAGCTTGCTCAGAACAAAAGAACTGTGCTTCCTACACACATGGGCCATATCTAGTTCAACTCTGCTTAGGAAACTGACAAGAACAATAGCTCCTCTTCCTTCCAATACACTGTACTTGCAGGGAACAGACGCGAGTGCTATTTGCACTGTTTATGGCAATTGGAGCACAATAGTGACTTGTCTTACCAGAAAACAACTCTTGCTCGTAGGACAAAAAACTGCATGTGACTCAACTCCATTTAGCACAAGGAAACAAACGCTAGCTCGACTTCCAAGAAACACACTCTGCTTTTGAGAAAAGAGCACTCTTCTTCTCTACTGTGTTTCCTATAGAGCCAGAAGAGTGAACTTGCTCAGAACATTAGAACTGTGCTTCCTACACACATGGCCATATCTAGTTCAATTTTGCTTAGGAACCTGACAAGAACAGTAGCTCCTCTTCAGTCTGATACACTGTACTTGTGGGGAACAGACGCGAGTGCTATTTGCACTGTGTATGGCATTGGAGCACAATAGTGACTCGTCTTACCAGAAAACAACTCTTGCTCGTAGGACAAAAAACTGCATGTGACTCAACTCCATTTAGGACTGGGAAACAAATGCTAGCTCGACTTACAAGAAACACACTCTGCTTTTGAGAAAAGAGCACTCTTCTACTCGACTGTGTTTCCTATGGTGTCCGAACAGTGAGCTTGCTCAGAACAAAAGAACTGTGCTTCCTACACACACGGCCATATCTAGTTCAATTCTGCTTAGGAACCTGAAAAGAACAGTAGATCCTCTTCAGTCCAATACACTGTACTTGCTGGGAACAGACGCCAGTGCTATTTGTCCTGTGTATGGCAATGGCAGTGCAATAGTGACTCTTCTTACCAGAAAACAACTCTTGCTTGTAGGACCAGAAACTCCATGTGATTCAACTCCATTTAGGACTGGGAAACAAAAGCTGGCTCACCTTACAAGAAACACACTCTGCTTTAGAGAAAAGAGCACTCTTCTACTCTACTGTGTTTCCTGTAGGGCCAGAACAGTGAGCTTGCTCAGAACAAAAGAACTGTGCTTCCTACACACGGGCCATATCAATTCAAGTCTGCTTAGGAACCTGACAAGAACAGTAGCTCCTCTTCAGTCCAATACACTGTACTTGCTGGGAACAGACGCCAGTGCTATTTGTCCTGTGTAGGGCAATGGCAGCGCAATAGTGACTCTTCTTATCAGAAAACAACTCTTGCTCGTAGGACCAGAAACTGTATGTGATTCAACTTCATTTAGGACTGCGAAACAAACTCTAGCTCGCTTTACAAGAAACACACTCTGCTTTTGAGAAAAGAGCACTCTTCTACTCTACTGTGTTTCCTATGGGGTCCGAACAGTGAGCTTGCTCAGAAAAAAGGAACTGTGCTTCCTACACACACGGTCATATCTAGTTCATTTCTGCTTAGGAACCTGACCAGAGCAGTAGATCCTCTTCAGTCCAATACACTGTACTTGCTGGGAACAGACGCCAGGGCTATTTGTCCTGTGTAGGGCAATGGCAGCGCAATAGTGACTTTTCTTACCAGAAAACAACTCTTGCTCATAAGACCAGAAACTGTATGTGATTCAACTCCCTTTAGGACTGGGAAACAAACTCTAGCTCGCTTTACAAGAAACACACTCTGCTTTTGAGAAAAGAGCACTCTTCTACTCTACTGTGTTTCCTGTAGGGCCAGAACAGTGAGCTTGCTCAGAACATAAGAACTGTGCTTCCTACACACGGGCCATATCTAGTTCCACTCTGCTTAGAAAACTGACAAGAACAGTAGCTCCTCTTCAGTCCGATACACTGTACTTGCTGGGAACAGACGCAAGAGCTATTTACACTATGTATAGCAAGGGGAGCACAATAGTGACTTTCCTTACCAGAAAATAACTCTTGCCCTTAGGACCAGAAACTGCATGTGATTCAACTCCATTTAGGACTGGGAAACAAACGCTAGCTCGTCTTACAAGAAACACACTCTGCTTTTGAGAAAAGAGCACTCTTCTACTCTACTGTGTTTCCTATGGTGTCCGAACAGTGAGCTTGCTCAGAACAAAAGAACTGTGCTTCGTACACACACACGGCCATATCTAGTTCAATTCTGCTTAGGAACCTGACAAGAACGGTAGATCCTCTTCAGTCCAATACACTGTACTTGCTGGGAAGAGACGCCAGTGCTATTTGTCATGTGAATGGCAATGGGAGCGCAATAGTGACTCTTCTTACCATAAAACAACTCATGCTCTTAGGACTAGAAACTGCATGTGATTCAACTCCATTTAGGACGGGGAAACAAACGCTAGCTCGCCTTACAAGAAACACACACTGCTTTAGAGAAAAGAACACTCTTCTACTATACTGTGTTTCCTATAGGGCCAGAACAGTGAGCTTGCTCAAAAAAAAAGAACTGTGCTTCCTACACACGGGCCATAACTAGTTCAACTCTGCTTAGGAAACTGACAAGAACAGTAGCTCCTGTACAGTCTGATACAGACACGAGTGCTATTTGCACTGTGTATGGCAATGGGACCACAATAGTGACTTTCCTTACCAGAAAACAACTCTTGCTCATAGGACTAGAAACTGCATGTGATTCAACTCCATTTAGGACTGGGAAACAAGTGCTAGCTCGCCTTACATGAAACACACTCTGCTTTTGAGAAAAGAGCACTCTTCTACTCTACTGTGTTTCCTGTAGGGCCAGAACAGTGAGCTTGCTCAGAACAAAAGAACTGTGCTTCCTACACACGGGCCATATCAATTCAAGTCTGCTTAGGAACCTGACAAGAACAGTAGCTCCTCTTCAGTCCAATACACTGTACTTGCTGGGAACAGACGCCAGTGCTATTTGTCCTGTGTAGGGCAATGGCAGCGCAATAGTGACTCTTCTTACCAGAAAACAACTCTTGCTCGTAGGACCAGAAACTGCATGTGATTCAACTTCATTTAGGACTGGGAAACAAACTCTAGCTCGCTTTACAAGAAACACACTCTGCTTTTGAGAAAAGAGCACTCTTCTACTCTACTGTGTTTCCTATGGGGTCCGAACAGTGAGCTTGCTCAGAAAAAAGGAACTGTGCTTCCTACACACACGGTCATATCTAGTTCATTTCTGCTTAGGAACCTGACCAGAGCAGTAGATCCTCTTCAGTCCAATACACTGTACTTGCTGGGAACAGACGCCAGGGCTATTTGTCCTGTGTAGGGCAATGGCAGCGCAATAGTGACTTTTCTTACCAGAAAACAACTCTTGCTCATAAGACCAGAAACTGTATGTGATTCAACTCCCTTTAGGACTGGGAAACAAACTCTAGCTCGCTTTACAAGAAACACACTCTGCTTTTGAGAAAAGAGCACTCTTCTACTCTACTGTGTTTCCTGTAGGGCCAGAACAGTGAGCTTGCTCAGAACATAAGAACTGTGCTTCCTACACACGGGCCATATCTAGTTCCACTCTGCTTAGAAAACTGACAAGAACAGTAGCTCCTCTTCTGTCCGATACACTGTACTTGCTGGGAACAGACGCAAGAGCTATTTACACTATGTATAGCAAGGGGAGCACAATAGTGACTTTCCTTACCAGAAAACAACTCTTGCCCTTAGGACCAGAAACTGCATGTGATTCAACTCCATTTAGGACTGGGAAACAAACGCTAGCTCGTCTTACAAGAAACACACTCTGCTTTTGAGAAAAGAGCACTCTTCTACTCTACTGTGTTTCCTATGGTGTCCGAACAGTGAGCTTGCTCAGAACAAAAGAACTGTGCTTCGTACACACACACGGCCATATCTAGTTCAATTCTGCTTAGGAACCTGACAAGAACGGTAGATCCTCTTCAGTCCAATACACTGTACTTGCTGGGAAGAGACGCCAGTGCTATTTGTCATGTGAATGGCAATGGGAGCGCAATAGTGACTCTTCTTACCATAAAACAACTCATGCTCTTAGGACTAGAAACTGCATGTGATTCAACTCCATTTAGGACGGGGAAACAAACGCTAGCTCGCCTTACAAGAAACACACACTGCTTTAGAGAAAAGAACACTCTTCTACTATACTGTGTTTCCTATAGGGCCAGAACAGTGAGCTTGCTCAAAAAAAAAGAACTGTGCTTCCTACACACGGGCCATAACTAGTTCAACTCTGCTTAGGAAACTGACAAGAACAGTAGCTCCTGTACAGTCTGATACAGACACGAGTGCTATTTGCACTGTGTATGGCAATGGGACCACAATAGTGACTTTCCTTACCAGAAAACAACTCTTGCTCATAGGACTAGAAACTGCATGTGATTCAACTCCATTTAGGACTGGGAAACAAGTGCTAGCTCGCCTTACATGAAACACACTCTGCTTTTGAGAAAAGAGCACTCTTCTACTCTACTGTGTTTCCTATGTGTTCCGAAAAGTGAGCTTGCTCAGAACAAAAAAACTGTGCTTCCTACACACAAGGCCATATCTCGTTCAAGTCTGCTCAGGAACCTGACAAGAACAGTAGATCCTCTTCAGTCCAATACACTGTACTTGCTGGGAACAGACACCAGTGCTATTTGTCCTGTGTATGGCAATGGCAGCGTAATAGTGACTCTTCTTACCAGAAAACAACTCTTGCTCGTAGGACCAGAAACTGCATGTGATTCAACTCCATTTAGGACTGGGAAACAAATGCTAGCTCGCCTTACATGAAACACACTCTGCTTTTGAGAAAAGAGCACTCTTCTACTCTACTGTGTTTCCCATGGGGTCCAAACAGTGAGCTTGCTCAGAACGAAAGAACTGTGCTTCCTACACACGGGCCATATCTAGTTCAACTCTGCTTAGGATACTGACAAGAACAGTAGCTCCTCTTTAGTCCGATACACTTTACTTGCAGGGAACAGACGCGAGTGCTATTTGCACTGTGTATGGCAATTGGAGCACAATAGTGACTCTCTTACCAGAAAACAACTCTTGCTCGTAGGACAAAAAACTGCATGTGACTCAACTCCATTTAGGACTGGGAAAAAAACGCTAGCTCGCATTACAAGAAACACACTCTGCTTTAGAGAAAAGAGCACTCTTCTACTCTACTGTGTTTCCTATGGTGTCCAAACAGTGAGCTTGCTCAGAACAAGAGAACTGTGCTTCCTAAATACACGGACCATATCTAGTTCAACTCTGCTTAGGAAACTGACAAGAACAGTAGCTCCTATTCAGTCCAATACTCTGTACTTGCTGGGAAAAGACGCGAGTGCTATTTGCCTTGTGTAGTGCAATGGGAGCACAATAGTGACTTTCCTTACCAGAAAAAAACTCTTGTTCGTAGGACCAGAAACTGCATGTGATTCAACTCCATTTAGGACTAGGAAACAAACGCTAGCTCGCCTTACAAAAACACACTCTTCTTTTGAGAAAAGAGCACTCTTCTACTCTAATGTGATTCCTATAGGGCCAGAACAGTGAGCTTGCTCAGAACATAAGAACGGTGCTTCCTACACACACGGGCCATATGTAGTTCAACTCTGCTTAGGAAACTGACAAGAACAGTAGCTCCTCTTCAGTCCCATACACTGTACTTGTTGGGAACAGACGCGAGTGCTATTTGCACTGTGTATGGCAATGGGAGCGCTATAGTGACTTTCCTTACCAGAAAACAACTCTTGCTCGTAGGACCAGAAACTGCATGTGATTCAACTCCATTTAGGACTGGGAAACAAATGCTAGCTCGCCTTACATGAAACACACTCTGCTTTTGAGAAAAGAGCACTCTTCTACTCTACTGTGTTTCCTATGGGGTCCGAACAGTGAGCTTGCTCAGAACAAAAGAACTGTGCTTCCTACACACATGGGCCATATCTAGTTCAACTCTGCTTAGGAAACTGACAAGAACAATAGCTCCTCCTCCTTCCAATACACTGTACTTGCAGGGAACAGACGCGAGTGCTATTTGCACTGTTTATAGCAATTGGAGCACAATAGTGACTTGTCTTACCAGAAAACAACTCTTGCTCGTAGGACAAAAAACTGCATGTGACTCAACTCCATTTAGCACAAGGAAACAAACGCTAGCTCGACTTCCAAGAAACACACTCTGCTTTTGAGAAAAGAGCACTCTTCTTCTCTACTGTGTTTCCTATAGAGCCAGAAGAGTGAACTTGCTCAGAACATTAGAACTGTGCTTCCTACACACATGGCCATATCTAGTTCAATTCTGCTTAGGAACCTGACAAGAATAGTAGCTCCACTTCAGTCTGATACACTGTACTTGTGGGGAACAGACGCGAGTGCTATTTGCACTGTGTATGGCATTGGAGCACAATAGTGACTCGTCTTACCAGAAAACAACTCTTGCTCGTAGGACAAAAAACTGCATGTGACTCAACTCCATTTAGGACTGGGAAACAAATGCTAGCTCGACTTACAAGAAACACACTCTGCTTTTGAAAAAAGAGCAGTCTTCTACTCTACTGTGTTTCTTATGGGGTCCGAACAGTGAGCTTGCTCAGAAAAAAAGAACTGTGCTTCCTACACACACGGCCATATCTAGTTCAATTCTGCTTAGGAACCTGAAAAGAACAGTAGATCTCTTCAGTCCAATACACTGTACTTGCTGGGAACAGATGCCAGTGCTATTTGTCCTGTGTATGGCAATGGCAGTGCAATAGTGACTCTTCTTACCAGAAAACAACTCTTGCTTGTAGGACCAGAAACTGCATGTGATTCAACTCCATTTAGGACTGGGAAACAAAAGCTGGCTCACCTTACAAGAAACACACTCTCCTTTTGAAAAAAGAGCACTCTTCTACTCTACTGTGTTTCCTGTAGGGCCAGAACAGTGAGCTTGCTCAGAACATAAGAACTGTGCTTCCTACACACGGGCCATATCAATTCAAGTCTGCTTAGGAACCTGACAAGAACAGTAGCTCCTCTTCAGTCCAATACACTGTACTTGCTGGGAACAGACGCCAGTGCTATTTGTCCTGTGTAGGGCAATGGCAGCGCAATAGTGACTCTTCTTACCAGAAAACAACTCTTGCTCATAGGACCAGAAACTGCATGTGATTCAACTTCATTTAGGACTGGGAAACAAACTCTAGCTCGCTTTACAAGAAACACACTCTGCTTTTGAGAAAAGAGCACTCTTCTACTCTACTGTGTTTCCTATGGGGTCCGAACAGTGAGCTTGCTCAGAAAAAAGGAACTGTGCTTCCTACACACACGGTCATATCTAGTTCATTTCTGCTTAGGAACCTGACCAGAGCAGTAGATCCTCTTCAGTCCAATACACTGTACTTGCTGGGAACAGACGCCAGTGCTATTTGTCCTGTGTAGGGCAATGGCAGCACAATAGTGACTTTTCTTACCAGAAAACAACTCTTGCTCATAAGACCAGAAACTGTATGTGATTCAACTCCCTTTAGGACTGGGAAACAAACACTAGCTCGCTTTACAAGAAACACACTCTGCTTTTGAGAAAAGAGCACTCTTCTACTCTACTGTGTTTCCTTTAGGGCCAGAACAGTGAGCTTGCTCAGAAAAAAGGAACTGTACTTCCTAAACACACGGGCCATATCTAGTTCAACTCTGCTTAGGAAACTGAGAAGAGCAGTAGCTCCTCTTCAGTCCAATACACTGTACTTGCTGGGAACAGACGGGAAGGCTATTTGCACTGTGTATGGCAATGGGAGCGCAATAGTGACTCTTCTTACCAGAAAACAACTCTTGCTCGTAGGACCAGAAACTGCATGTGATTCCACTCCATTTAGGACTGTGAAACAAAGGCTAGCTCGCCTTACAAGTAACACACTCTGCTTTAGAGAAAAGAGCACTCTTCTACTCTACTGTGTTTCCTATGGGGTCCAAACAGTGAGCTTGTTCAGAACAAAAGAACTATGCTTCCTACACACACGGACCATATCTAGTTCAACTCTGCTTAGTAAACTGACAAGAACAGTAGCTCCTATTCAGTCCAATACTCTGTACTTGCTGGGAAAAGACGCGAGTGCTATTTGTCTTGTGTAGGGCAATGGGAGCACAATAGTGACTTTCCTTAGCAGAAAACAATTCTTGTTCGTAGGACCAGAAAGTGCATGTGATTCAACTCCATTTAGGACTAGGAAACAAACGCTAGCTCGCCTTACAAAAACACACTCTGCTTTTGAGAAAAGAGCACTCTTCTACTCTACTGTTTCCTTTAGGCTCAGAACAGTGAGCTTGCTCAGAAAAAAGGAACTGTACTTCCTAAACACACGGGCCATATCTAGTTCAACTCTGCTTAGGAAACTGAGAAGAACAGTAGCTCCTCTTCAGTCCAATACACTGTACTTGCTGGGAACAGACGGAAAGGCTATTTGCACTGTGAATGGCAATGGGAGCGCAATAGTGACTTTTCTTACCAGAAAACAACTCTTGCTCGTAGGACCAGAAACTGCATGTGATACCACTCCATTTAGGACTGGGAAACAAAGGCTAGCTCGCCTTACAAGTAACACACTCTGCTTTAGAGAAAAGAGCACTCTTCTACTCTACTGTGTTTCCTATGGGGTCCAAACAGTGAGCTTGTTCAGAACAAAAGAACTATGCTTCCTACACACACGGACCATATCTAGTTTAACTCTGCTTAGTAAACTGACAAGAACAGTAGCTCCTATTCAGTCCAATACACTGTACTTGCTGGGAACAGACGGGAAGGCTATTTGCACTGTGTATGGCAATGGGAGCGCAATAGTGACTTTTCTTACCAGAAAACAACTCTTGCTCGTAGGACCAGAAACTGCATGTGATTCCACTCCATTTAGGACTGGGAAACAAAGGCTAGCTCGCCTTACAAGTAACACACTCTGCTTTAGAGAAAAGAGCACTCTTCTACTCTACTGTGTTTCCTATGGGGTCCAAACAGTGAGCTTGTTCAGAACAAAAGAACTATGCTTCCTACACACACAGACCATATCTAGTTCAACTCTGCTTAGTAAACTGACAAGAACAGTAGCTCCTATTCAGTCCAATACACTGTACTTGCTGGGAAAAGACGCGAGTGCTATTTGTCTTGTGTAGGGCAATGGGAGCGCAATAGTGACTTTCCTTACCAGAAAACAATTCTTGTTCGTAGGACCAGAAACTGCATGTGATTCAACTCCATTTAGGACTGGGAAACAAATGCTAGCTCGCCTTACATGAAACACACTCTGCTTTTGAGAAAAGAGCACTCTTCTACTCTACTGTGTTTCCTATGGGGTCCAAAGAGTGAGCTTGCTCAGAACAAAAGAACTGTGCTTCCTACACACACGGGCCATATCTAGTTCAACTCTGCTTAGGAAACAAACAAGAACAATAGCTCCTCTTCAGTCGAATACACTGTACTTGCGGGGAACAGACGCGAGTGCTATTTGCACTGTGTATGGCAATTGGAGCACAATAGTGACTTGTCTTACCAGAAAACAACTCTTGCTCGTACGACAAAAAACTGCATGTGACTCAACTCCATTTAGGACTGGGAAACAAACGCTAGCTCGACTTCCAAGAAAAACACTCTGCTTTTGAGAAAAGAGCACTCCTCTACTCTACTGTGTTTCCTATGTGTCCCGAAAAGTGAGCTTGCTCAGAACAAAAAAACTGTGCTTCCTACACACACGGCCATATCTCGTTCAAGTCTGCTTAGGAAACTGACAAGAATAGTAGATCTTCTTCAGTCCAATACACTGTACTTGCTGGGAACAGACGCCAGTGCTATTTGTCCTGTGTAGGGCAATGGCAGGGCAATAGTGACTCTTCTTACCATAAAACATCTCTTGCTCGTAGGACCAGAAACTGCATGTGATTCAACTCCATTTAGGACTGGGAAACAAACTCTAGCTCGCTTTACAAGAAACACACTCTGCTTTTGAGAAAAGAGCACTCTTCTACTCTACTGTGTTTCCTTTTGGGCCAGAACAGTGAGCTTGCTCAGAAAAAAGGAACTGTACTTCCTAAACACACGGGCCATATCTAGTTCATTTCTGCTTAGGAACCTGACCAGAGCAGTAGATCCTCTTCAGTCCAATACACTGTACTTGCTGGGAACAGACGCCAGGGCTATTTGTCCTGTGTAGGGCAATGGCAGCGCAATAGTGACTTTCCTTACCAGAAAACAACTCTTGCCCTTAGGACCAGAAACTGCATGTGATTCAACTCCATTTAGGACTGGGAAACAAACGCTAGCTCGTCTTACAAGAAACACACTCTGCTTTTGAGAAAAGAGCACTCTTCTACTCTACTGTGTTTCCTATGGTGTCCGAACAGTGAGCTTGCTCAGAACAAAAGAACTGTGCTTCGTACACACACACGGCCATATCTAGTTCAATTCTGCTTAGGAACCTGACAAGAACGGTAGATCCTCTTCAGTCCAATACACTGTACTTGCTGGGAAGAGACGCCAGTGCTATTTGTCATGTGAATGGCAATGGGAGCGCAATAGTGACTCTTCTTACCATAAAACAACTCATGCTCTTAGGACTAGAAACTGCATGTGATTCAACTCCATTTAGGACGGGGAAACAAACGCTAGCTCGCCTTACAAGAAACACACACTGCTTTAGAGAAAAGAACACTCTTCTACTATACTGTGTTTCCTATAGGGCCAGAACAGTGAGCTTGCTCAAAAAAAAAGAACTGTGCTTCCTACACACGGGCCATAACTAGTTCAACTCTGCTTAGGAAACTGACAAGAACAGTAGCTCCTGTACAGTCTGATACAGACACGAGTGCTATTTGCACTGTGTATGGCAATGGGAGCACAATAGTGACTTTCCTTACCAGAAAACAACTCTTGCTCATAGGACTAGAAACTGCATGTGATTCAACTCCATTTAGGACTGGGAAACAAGTGCTAGCTCGCCTTACATGAAACACACTCTGCTTTTGAGAAAAGAGCACTCTTCTACTCTACTGTGTTTCCTATGTGTTCCGAAAAGTGAGCTTGCTCAGAACAAAAAAACTGTGCTTCCTACACACAAGGCCATATCTAGTTCAAGTCTGCTCAGGAACCTGACAAGAACAGTAGATCCTCTTCAGTCCAATACACTGTACTTGCTGGGAACAGACACCAGTGCTATTTGTCCTGTGTATGGCAATGGCAGCGTAATAGTGACTCTTCTTACCAGAAAACAACTCTTGCTCGTAGGACCAGAAACTGCATGTGATTCAACTCCATTTAGGACTGGGAAACAAATGCTAGCTCGCCTTACATGAAACACACTCTGCTTTTGAGAAAAGAGCACTCTTCTACTCTACTGTGTTTCCCATGGGGTCCAAACAGTGAGCTTGCTCAGAACGAAAGAACTGTGCTTCCTACACACGGGCCATATCTAGTTCAACTCTGCTTAGGAAACTGACAAGAACAGTAGCTCCTCTTTAGTCCGATACACTTTACTTGCAGGGAACAGACGCGAGTGCTATTTGCACTGTGTATGGCAATTGGAGCACAATAGTGACTCTCTTACCAGAAAACAACTCTTGCTCATAGGACAAAAAACTGCATGTGACTCAACTCCATTTAGGACTGGGAAAAAAACGCTAGCTCGCATTACAAGAAACACACTCTGCTTTAGAGAAAAGAGCACTCTTCTACTCTACTGTGTTTCCTATGGTGTCCAAACAGTGAGCTTGCTCAGAACAAGAGAACTGTGCTTCCTAAATACACGGACCATATCTAGTTCAACTCTGCTTAGGAAACTGACAAGAACAGTAGCTCCTATTCAGTCCAATACTCTGTACTTGCTGGGAAAAGACGCGAGTGCTATTTGCCTTGTGTAGGGCAATGGGAGCACAATAGTGACTTTCCTTACCAGAAAAAAACTCTTGTTCGTAGGACCAGAAACTGCATGTGATTCAACTCCATTTAGGACTAGGAAACAAACGCTAGCTCGCCTTACAAAAACACACTCTTCTTTTGAGAAAAGAGCACTCTTCTACTCTAATGTGATTCCTATAGGGCCAGAACAGTGAGCTTGCTCAGAACATAAGAACGGTGCTTCCTACACACACGGGCCATATGTAGTTCAACTCTGCTTAGGAAACTGACAAGAACAGTAGCTCCTCTTCAGTCCCATACACTGTACTTGTTGGGAACAGACGCGAGTGCTATTTGCACTGTGTATGGCAATGGGAGCGCTATAGTGACTTTCCTTACCAGAAAACAACTCTTGCTCGTAGGACCAGAAACTGCATGTGATTCAACTCCATTTAGGACTGGGAAACAAATGCTAGCTCGCCTTACATGAAACACACTCTGCTTTTGAGAAAAGAGCACTCTTCTACTCTACTGTGTTTCCTATGGGGTCCGAACAGTGAGCTTGCTCAGAACAAAAGAACTGTGCTTCCTACACACATGGGCCATATCTAGTTCAACTCTGCTTAGGAAACTGACAAGAACAATAGCTCCTCCTCCTTCCAATACACTGTACTTGCAGGGAACAGACGCGAGTGCTATTTGCACTGTTTATAGCAATTGGAGCACAATAGTGACTTGTCTTACCAGAAAACAACTCTTGCTCGTAGGACAAAAAACTGCATGTGACTCAACTCCATTTAGCACAAGGAAACAAACGCTAGCTCGACTTCCAAGAAACACACTCTGCTTTTGAGAAAAGAGCACTCTTCTTCTCTACTGTGTTTCCTATAGAGCCAGAAGAGTGAACTTGCTCAGAACATTAGAACTGTGCTTCCTACACACATGGCCATATCTAGTTCAATTCTGCTTAGGAACCTGACAAGAATAGTAGCTCCTCTTCAGTCTGATACACTGTACTTGTGGGGAACAGACGCGAGTGCTATTTGCACTGTGTATGGCATTGGAGCACAATAGTGACTCGTCTTACCAGAAAACAACTCTTGCTCGTAGGACAAAAAACTGCATGTGACTCAACTCCATTTAGGACTGGGAAACAAATGCTAGCTCGACTTACAAGAAACACACTCTGCTTTTGAAAAAAGAGCACTCTTCTACTCTACTGTGTTTCCTATGGGGTCCGAACAGTGAGCTTGCTCAGAAAAAAAGAACTGTGCTTCCTACACACACGGCCATATCTAGTTCAATTCTGCTTAGGAACCTGAAAAGAACAGTAGATCCTCTTCAGTCCAATACACTGTACTTGCTGGGAACAGACGCCAGTGCTATTTGTCCTGTGTATGGCAATGGCAGTGCAATAGTGACTCTTCTTAACAGAAAACAACTCTTGCTTGTAGGACCAGAAACTGCATGTGATTCAACTCCATTTAGGACTGGGAAACAAAAGCTGGCTCACCTTACAAGAAACACACTCTGCTTTTGAGAAAAGAGCACTCTTCTACTCTACTGTGTTTCCTGTAGGGCCAGAACAGTGAGCTTGCTCAGAACATAAGAACTGTGCTTCCTACACACGGGCCATATCAATTCAAGTCTGCTTAGGAACCTGACAAGAACAGTAGCTCCTCTTCAGTCCAATACACTGTACTTGCTGGGAACAGACGCCAGTGCTATTTGTCCTGTGTAGGGCAATGGCAGCGCAATAGTGACTCTTCTTACCAGAAAACAACTCTTGCTCGTAGGACCAGAAACTGCATGTGATTCAACTTCATTTAGGACTGGGAAACAAACTCTAGCTCGCTTTACAAGAAACACACTCTGCTTTTGAGAAAAGAGCACTCTTCTACTCTACTGTGTTTCCTATGGGGTCCGAACAGTGAGCTTGCTCAGAAAAAAGGAACTATGCTTCCTACACACACGGTCATATCTAGTTCATTTCTGCTTAGGAACCTGACCAGAGCAGTAGATCCTCTTCAGTCCAATACACTGTTCTTGCTGGGAACAGACGCCAGTGCTATTTGTCCTGTGTAGGGCAATGGCAGCACAATAGTGACTTTTCTTACCAGAAAACAACTCTTGCTCATAAGACCAGAAACTGTATGTGATTCAACTCCCTTTAGGACTGGGAAACAAACACTGGCTCGCTTTACAAGAAACACAATCTGCTTTTGAGAAAAGAGCACTCTTCTATTCTACTGTTTCCTATAGGGCAAGAACAGTGAGCTTGCTCAGAAAAAAGGAACTGTACTTCCTAAACACACGGGCCATATCTAGTTCAACTCTGCTTAGGAAACTGACAAGAACAGTAGCTCCTATTCAGTCCAATACACTGTACTTGCTGGGAAGAGACGCCAGTGCTATTTGTCATGTGAATGGCAATGGGAGCGCAATAGTGACTCTTCTTACCATAAAACAACTCATGCTCTTAGGACTAGAAACTGCATGTGATTCAACTCCATTTAGGACTGGGAAACAAACGCTAGCTCGCCTTACAGGAAACACACACTGCTTTAGAGAAAAGAGCACTCTTCTACTCTACTGTGTTTCCTATAGGGCCAGAACAGTGAGCTTGCTCAAAAAAAAAAGAACTGTGCTTCCTACACACGGGCCATAACTAGTTCAACTCTGCTTAGGAAACTGACAAGAACAGTAGCTCCTCTTCAGTTCGATACACTGTACTTGCTGAGAACAGACACGAGTGCTATTTGCACTGTGTATGTCAATGGGAGCGCAATAGTGACTTTCCTTACCAGAAAACAACTCTTGCTCGTAGGACCAGAAACTGCATGTGATTCAACTCCATTTAGGACTGGGAAACAAATGCTAGCTCGCCTTACATGAAACACACTCTGCTTTTGAGAAAAGAGCACTCTTCTACTCTACTGTGTTTCCTATGGGGTCCGAAGAGTGAGCTTGCTCAGATCGAAAGAAGTGTGCTTCCTACACACACAACCATATCTAGTTCAATTCTGCTTAGGAACCTGACAAGAATAGTAGATCTTCTTCAGTCCAATACACTGTACTTGCTGGGAACAGACGCCAGTGCTATTTGTCCTGTGTAGGGCAATGGCAGGGCAATAGTGACTCTTCTTACCATAAAACATCTCTTGCTCGTAGGACCAGAAACTGCATGTGATTCAACTCCATTTAGGACTGGGAAACAAACTCTAGCTCGCTTTACAAGAAACACACTCTGCTTTTTAGAAAAGAGCACTCTTCTACTCTACTGTGTTTCCTTTAGGGCCAGAACAGTGAGCTTGCTCAGAAAAAAGGAACTGTACTTCCTAAACACACGGGCCATATCAAGTTCAACTCTGCTTAGGAAACTGAGAAGAGCAGTAGCTCCTCTTCAGTCCAATACACTGTACTTGCTGGGAACAGACGGGAAGGCTATTTGCACTGTGTATGGCAATGGGAGCGCAATAGTGACTTTTCTTACCAGAAAATAACTCTTGCTCGTAGGACCAGAAACTGCATGTGATTCCACTCCATTTAGGACTGTGAAACAAAGGCTAGCTCGCCTTACAAGTAACACACTCTGCTTTAGAGAAAAGAGCACTCTTCTACTCTACTGTGTTTCCTATGGGGTCCAAACAGTGAGCTTGTTCAGAACAAAAGAACTATGCTTCCTACACACACGGACCATATCTAGTTCAACTCTGCTTAGTAAACTGACAAGAACAGTAGCTCCTATTCAGTCCAATACTCTGTACTTGCTGGGAAAAGATGCCAGTGCTATTTGTCCTGTGTAGGGCAATGGCAGGGCAATAGTGACTCTTCTTACCATAAAACATCTCTTGCTCGTAGGACCAGAAACTGCATGTGATTCAACTCCATTTAGGACTGGGAAACAAACTCTAGCTCGCTTTACAAGAAACACACTCTGCTTTTGAGAAAAGAGCACTCTTCTACTCTACTGTGTTTCCTTTTGGGCCAGAACAGTGAGCTTGCTCAGAAAAAAGGAACTGTACTTCCTAAACACACGGGCCATATCTAGTTCATTTCTGCTTAGGAACCTGACCAGAGCAGTAGATCCTCTTCAGTCCAATACACTGTACTTGCTGGGAACAGACGCCAGGGCTATTTGTCCTGTGTAGGGCAATGGCAGCGCAATAGTGACTTTCCTTACCAGAAAACAACTCTTGCCCTTAGGACCAGAAACTGCATGTGATTCAACTCCATTTAGGACTGGGAAACAAACGCTAGCTCGTCTTACAAGAAACACACTCTGCTTTTGAGAAAAGAGCACTCTTCTACTCTACTGTGTTTCCTATGGTGTCCGAACAGTGAGCTTGCTCAGAACAAAAGAACTGTGCTTCGTACACACACACGGCCATATCTAGTTCAATTCTGCTTAGGAACCTGACAAGAACGGTAGATCCTCTTCAGTCCAATACACTGTACTTGCTGGGAAGAGACGCCAGTGCTATTTGTCATGTGAATGGCAATGGGAGCGCAATAGTGACTCTTCTTACCATAAAACAACTCATGCTCTTAGGACTAGAAACTGCATGTGATTCAACTCCATTTAGGACGGGGAAACAAACGCTAGCTCGCCTTACAAGAAACACACACTGCTTTAGAGAAAAGAACACTCTTCTACTATACTGTGTTTCCTATAGGGCCAGAACAGTGAGCTTGCTCAAAAAAAAAGAACTGTGCTTCCTACACACGGGCCATAACTAGTTCAACTCTGCTTAGGAAACTGACAAGAACAGTAGCTCCTGTACAGTCTGATACAGACACGAGTGCTATTTGCACTGTGTATGGCAATGGGAGCACAATAGTGACTTTCCTTACCAGAAAACAACTCTTGCTCATAGGACTAGAAACTGCATGTGATTCAACTCCATTTAGGACTGGGAAACAAGTGCTAGCTCGCCTTACATGAAACACACTCTGCTTTTGAGAAAAGAGCACTCTTCTACTCTACTGTGTTTCCTATGTGTTCCGAAAAGTGAGCTTGCTCAGAACAAAAAAACTGTGCTTCCTACACACAAGGCCATATCTAGTTCAAGTCTGCTCAGGAACCTGACAAGAACAGTAGATCCTCTTCAGTCCAATACACTGTACTTGCTGGGAACAGACACCAGTGCTATTTGTCCTGTGTATGGCAATGGCAGCGTAATAGTGACTCTTCTTACCAGAAAACAACTCTTGCTCGTAGGACCAGAAACTGCATGTGATTCAACTCCATTTAGGACTGGGAAACAAATGCTAGCTCGCCTTACATGAAACACACTCTGCTTTTGAGAAAAGAGCACTCTTCTACTCTACTGTGTTTCCCATGGGGTCCAAACAGTGAGCTTGCTCAGAACGAAAGAACTGTGCTTCCTACACACGGGCCATATCTAGTTCAACTCTGCTTAGGAAACTGACAAGAACAGTAGCTCCTCTTTAGTCCGATACACTTTACTTGCAGGGAACAGACGCGAGTGCTATTTGCACTGTGTATGGCAATTGGAGCACAATAGTGACTCTCTTACCAGAAAACAACTCTTGCTCATAGGACAAAAAACTGCATGTGACTCAACTCCATTTAGGACTGGGAAAAAAACGCTAGCTCGCATTACAAGAAACACACTCTGCTTTAGAGAAAAGAGCACTCTTCTACTCTACTGTGTTTCCTATGGTGTCCAAACAGTGAGCTTGCTCAGAACAAGAGAACTGTGCTTCCTAAATACACGGACCATATCTAGTTCAACTCTGCTTAGGAAACTGACAAGAACAGTAGCTCCTATTCAGTCCAATACTCTGTACTTGCTGGGAAAAGACGCGAGTGCTATTTGCCTTGTGTAGGGCAATGGGAGCACAATAGTGACTTTCCTTACCAGAAAAAAACTCTTGTTCGTAGGACCAGAAACTGCATGTGATTCAACTCCATTTAGGACTAGGAAACAAACGCTAGCTCGCCTTACAAAAACACACTCTTCTTTTGAGAAAAGAGCACTCTTCTACTCTAATGTGATTCCTATAGGGCCAGAACAGTGAGCTTGCTCAGAACATAAGAACGGTGCTTCCTACACACACGGGCCATATGTAGTTCAACTCTGCTTAGGAAACTGACAAGAACAGTAGCTCCTCTTCAGTCCCATACACTGTACTTGTTGGGAACAGACGCGAGTGCTATTTGCACTGTGTATGGCAATGGGAGCGCTATAGTGACTTTCCTTACCAGAAAACAACTCTTGCTCGTAGGACCAGAAACTGCATGTGATTCAACTCCATTTAGGACTGGGAAACAAATGCTAGCTCGCCTTACATGAAACACACTCTGCTTTTGAGAAAAGAGCACTCTTCTACTCTACTGTGTTTCCTATGGGGTCCGAACAGTGAGCTTGCTCAGAACAAAAGAACTGTGCTTCCTACACACATGGGCCATATCTAGTTCAACTCTGCTTAGGAAACTGACAAGAACAATAGCTCCTCCTCCTTCCAATACACTGTACTTGCAGGGAACAGACGCGAGTGCTATTTGCACTGTTTATAGCAATTGGAGCACAATAGTGACTTGTCTTACCAGAAAACAACTCTTGCTCGTAGGACAAAAAACTGCATGTGACTCAACTCCATTTAGCACAAGGAAACAAACGCTAGCTCGACTTCCAAGAAACACACTCTGCTTTTGAGAAAAGAGCACTCTTCTTCTCTACTGTGTTTCCTATAGAGCCAGAAGAGTGAACTTGCTCAGAACATTAGAACTGTGCTTCCTACACACATGGCCATATCTAGTTCAATTCTGCTTAGGAACCTGACAAGAATAGTAGCTCCTCTTCAGTCTGATACACTGTACTTGTGGGGAACAGACGCGAGTGCTATTTGCACTGTGTATGGCATTGGAGCACAATAGTGACTCGTCTTACCAGAAAACAACTCTTGCTCGTAGGACAAAAAACTGCATGTGACTCAACTCCATTTAGGACTGGGAAACAAATGCTAGCTCGACTTACAAGAAACACACTCTGCTTTTGAAAAAAGAGCACTCTTCTACTCTACTGTGTTTCCTATGGGGTCCGAACAGTGAGCTTGCTCAGAAAAAAAGAACTGTGCTTCCTACACACACGGCCATATCTAGTTCAATTCTGCTTAGGAACCTGAAAAGAACAGTAGATCCTCTTCAGTCCAATACACTGTACTTGCTGGGAACAGACGCCAGTGCTATTTGTCCTGTGTATGGCAATGGCAGTGCAATAGTGACTCTTCTTAACAGAAAACAACTCTTGCTTGTAGGACCAGAAACTGCATGTGATTCAACTCCATTTAGGACTGGGAAACAAAAGCTGGCTCACCTTACAAGAAACACACTCTGCTTTTGAGAAAAGAGCACTCTTCTACTCTACTGTGTTTCCTGTAGGGCCAGAACAGTGAGCTTGCTCAGAACATAAGAACTGTGCTTCCTACACACGGGCCATATCAATTCAAGTCTGCTTAGGAACCTGACAAGAACAGTAGCTCCTCTTCAGTCCAATACACTGTACTTGCTGGGAACAGACGCCAGTGCTATTTGTCCTGTGTAGGGCAATGGCAGCGCAATAGTGACTCTTCTTACCAGAAAACAACTCTTGCTCGTAGGACCAGAAACTGCATGTGATTCAACTTCATTTAGGACTGGGAAACAAACTCTAGCTCGCTTTACAAGAAACACACTCTGCTTTTGAGAAAAGAGCACTCTTCTACTCTACTGTGTTTCCTATGGGGTCCGAACAGTGAGCTTGCTCAGAAAAAAGGAACTATGCTTCCTACACACACGGTCATATCTAGTTCATTTCTGCTTAGGAACCTGACCAGAGCAGTAGATCCTCTTCAGTCCAATACACTGTTCTTGCTGGGAACAGACGCCAGTGCTATTTGTCCTGTGTAGGGCAATGGCAGCACAATAGTGACTTTTCTTACCAGAAAACAACTCTTGCTCATAAGACCAGAAACTGTATGTGATTCAACTCCCTTTAGGACTGGGAAACAAACACTGGCTCGCTTTACAAGAAACACAATCTGCTTTTGAGAAAAGAGCACTCTTCTATTCTACTGTTTCCTATAGGGCAAGAACAGTGAGATTGCTCAGAAAAAAGGAACTGTACTTCCTAAACACACGGGCCATATCTAGTTCAACTCTGCTTAGGAAACTGACAAGAACAGTAGCTCCTATTCAGTCCAATACACTGTACTTGCTG
Organism: Peromyscus eremicus; assembly: GCF_949786415.1. Classification (NCBI taxonomy): domain Eukaryota; kingdom Metazoa; phylum Chordata; class Mammalia; order Rodentia; family Cricetidae; genus Peromyscus; species Peromyscus eremicus. The sequence continues at coordinate 81,246 of NW_026735373.1, forward strand.
GGAAGAGACGCCAGTGCTATTTGTCATGTGAATGGCAATGGGAGCGCAATAGTGACTCTTCTTACCATAAAACAACTCATGCTCTTAGGACTAGAAACTGCATGTGATTCAACTCCATTTAGGACTGGGAAACAAACGCTAGCTCGCCTTACAGGAAACACACACTGCTTTAGAGAAAAGAGCACTCTTCTACTCTACTGTGTTTCCTATAGGGCCAGAACAGTGAGCTTGCTCAAAAAAAAAAGAACTGTGCTTCCTACACACGGGCCATAACTAGTTCAACTCTGCTTAGGAAACTGACAAGAACAGTAGCTCCTCTTCAGTTCGATACACTGTACTTGCTGAGAACAGACACGAGTGCTATTTGCACTGTGTATGTCAATGGGAGCGCAATAGTGACTTTCCTTACCAGAAAACAACTCTTGCTCGTAGGACCAGAAACTGCATGTGATTCAACTCCATTTAGGACTGGGAAACAAATGCTAGCTCGCCTTACATGAAACACACTCTGCTTTTGAGAAAAGAGCACTCTTCTACTCTACTGTGTTTCCTATGGGGTCCGAAGAGTGAGCTTGCTCAGAACGAAAGAAGTGTGCTTCCTACACACACAACCATATCTAGTTCAATTCTGCTTAGGAACCTGACAAGAATAGTAGATCTTCTTCAGTCCAATACACTGTACTTGCTGGGAACAGACGCCAGTGCTATTTGTCCTGTGTAGGGCAATGGCAGGGCAATAGTGACTCTTCTTACCATAAAACATCTCTTGCTCGTAGGACCAGAAACTGCATGTGATTCAACTCCATTTAGGACTGGGAAACAAACTCTAGCTCGCTTTACAAGAAACACACTCTGCTTTTTAGAAAAGAGCACTCTTCTACTCTACTGTGTTTCCTTTAGGGCCAGAACAGTGAGCTTGCTCAGAAAAAAGGAACTGTACTTCCTAAACACACGGGCCATATCAAGTTCAACTCTGCTTAGGAAACTGAGAAGAGCAGTAGCTCCTCTTCAGTCCAATACACTGTACTTGCTGGGAACAGACGGGAAGGCTATTAGCACTGTGTATGGCAATGGGAGCGCAATAGTGACTTTTCTTACCAGAAAATAACTCTTGCTCGTAGGACCAGAAACTGCATGTGATTCCACTCCATTTAGGACTGTGAAACAAAGGCTAGCTCGCCTTACAAGTAACACACTCTGCTTTAGAGAAAAGAGCACTCTTCTACTCTACTGTGTTTCCTATGGGGTCCAAACAGTGAGCTTGTTCAGAACAAAAGAACTATGCTTCCTACACACACGGACCATATCTAGTTCAACTCTGCTTAGTAAACTGACAAGAACAGTAGCTCCTATTCAGTCCAATACTCTGTACTTGCTGGGAAAAGACGCGAGTGCTATTTGTCTTGTGTAGGGCAATGGGAGCACAATAGTGACTTTCCTTACCAGAAAACAATTCTTGTTCGTAGGACCAGAAAGTGCATGTGATTCAACTCCATTTAGGACTAGGAAACAAACGCTAGCTCGCCTTACAAAAACACACTCTGCTTTTGAGAAAAGAGCACTCTTCTACTCTACTGTGTTTCCTTTAGGGCCAGAACAGTGAGCTTGCTCAGAAAAAAGGAACTGTACTTCCTAAACACACGGGCCATATCTAGTTCAACTCTGCTTAGGAAACTGAGAAGAACAGTAGCTCCTCTTCAGTCCAATACACTGTACTTGCTGGGAACAGACGGAAAAGCTATTTGCACTGTGTATGGCAATGGCAGGGCAATAGTGACTCTTCTTACCATAAAACATCTCTTGCTCGTAGGACCAGAAACTGCATGTGATTCCACTCCATTTAGGACTGGGAAACAAAGGCTAGCTCGCCTTACATGTAACACACTCTGCTTTAGAGAAAAGAGCACTCTTCTACTCTACTGTGTTTCCTATGGGGTCCAAACAGTGAGCTTGTTCAGAACAAAAGAACTATGCTTCCTACACACACGGACCATATCTAGTTTAACTCTGCTTAGTAAACTGACAAGAACAGTAGCTCCTATTCAGTCCAATACACTGTACTTGCTGGGAACAGACCGGAAGGCTATTTGCACTGTGTATGGCAATGGGAGCGCATTAGTGACTTTTCTTACCAGAAAACAACTCTTGCTCGTAGGACCAGAAACTGCATGTGATTCCACTCCATTTAGGACTGGGAAACAAAGGCTAGCTCGCCTTACAAGTAACACACTCTGCTTTAGAGAAAAGAGCACTCTTCTACTCTACTGTGTTTCCTATGGGGTCCAAACAGTGAGCTTGTTCAGAACAAAAGAACTATGCTTCCTACACACACAGACCATATCTAGTTCAACTCTGCTTAGTAAACTGACAAGAACAGTAGCTCCTATTCAGTCCAATACACTGTACTTGCTGGGAAAAGACGCGAGTGCTATTTGTCTTGTGTAGGGCAATGGGAGCGCAATAGTGACTTTCCTTACCAGAAAACAATTCTTGTTCGTAGGACCAGAAACTGCATGTGATTCAACTCCATTTAGGACTGGGAAACAAATGCTAGCTCGCCTTACATGAAACACACTCTGCTTTTGAGAAAAAAGCACTCTTCTACTCTACTGTGTTTCCTATGGGGTCCAAAGAGTGAGCTTGCTCAGAACAAAAGAACTGTGCTTCCTACACACACGGGCCATATCTAGTTCAACTCTGCTTAGGAAACAAACAAGAACAATAGCTCCTCTTCAGTCGAATACACTGTACTTGCGGGGAACAGACGCGAGTGCTATTTGCACTGTGTATGGCAATTGGAGCACAATAGTGACTTGTCTTACCAGAAAACAACTCTTGCTCGTACGACAAAAAACTGCATGTGACTCAACTCCATTTAGGACTGGGAAACAAACGCTAGCTCGACTTCCAAGAAAAACACTCTGCTTTTGAGAAAAGAGCACTCCTCTACTCTACTGTGTTTCCTATGTGTTCCGAAAAGTGAGCTTGCTCAGAACAAAAAAACTGTGCTTCCTACACACACGGCCATATCTCGTTCAAGTCTGCTTAGGAAACTGACAAGAATAGTAGATCTTCTTCAGTCCAATACACTGTACTTGCTGGGAACAGACGCCAGTGCTATTTGTCCTGTGTAGGGCAATGGCAGGGCAATAGTGACTCTTCTTACCATAAAACATCTCTTGCTCGTAGGACCAGAAACTGCATGTGATTCAACTCCATTTAGGACTGGGAAACAAACTCTAGCTCGCTTTACAAGAAACACACTCTGCTTTTGAGAAAAGAGCACTCTTCTACTCTACTGTGTTTCCTTTTGGGCCAGAACAGTGAGCTTGCTCAGAAAAAAGGAACTGTACTTCCTAAACACACGGGCCATATCTAGTTCAACTCTGCTTAGGAAACTGACAAGAACAGTAGCTCCTCTTCAGTCCAATACACTGTACTTGCTGGGAACAGACGGGAAGGCTATTTGCACTGTGTATGGCAATGGGAGCACAATAGTGACTTTTCTTACCAGAAAACAACTCTTGCTCGTAGGACCAGAAACTGCATGTGATTCCACTCCATTTAGGACTGGGAAACAAAGGCTAGCTCGCCTTACAAAAACACACTCTGCTTTTGAGAAAAGAGCACTCTTCTACTCTACTGTGTTTTCTGTAGGGCCAGAACAGTGAGCTTGCTCAGAACAAAAGAACTGTGCTTCCTACACACGGGCCATATCTAGTTACACTCTGCTTAGGAAACTGACAAGAACAGTAGCTCCTCTTCAGTCCGATACACTGTACTTGCTGGGAACAGACGCGAGAGCTATTTGCACTATGTATGGCAAGGGGAGCGCAATAGTGACTTTCCTTACCAGAAATCAACTCTTGCTCTTAGGACCAGAAACTGCATGTGATTCAACTCCATTTAGGACTGGGAAACAAACGCTAGCTCGCCTTACAAGAAACACACTCTGCTTTAGAGAAAAGAGCACTCTTCTACTCTACTGTGTTTCCTATGGGGTCAAAACAGTGAGCTTGTTCAGAACAAAAGAACTATGCTTCCTACACACACGGACCATATCTAGTTCAACTCTGCTTAGTAAACTGACAAGAACAGTAGCTCCTATTCAGTCCAATACTCTGTACTTGCTGGGAAAAGACGCGATTGCTATTTGTCTTGTGTAGGGCAATGGGAGCGCAATAGTGACTTTCCTTACCAGAAAACAATTCTTGTTCGTAGGACCAGAAACTGCATGTGATTCAACTCCATTTAGGACTAGGAAACAAACGCTAGCTCGCCTTACAAAAACACACTCTGCTTTTGAGAAAAGAGCACTCTTCTACTCTACTGTGTTTCCTGTAGGGCCAGAACAGTGAGCTTGCTCAGAACATAAGAACTGTGCTTCCTACACACGGGCCATATCTAGTTCCACTCTGCTTAGGAAACTGACAAGAACAGTAGCTCCTCTTCAGTTCGATACACTGTACTTGCTGAGAACAGACGCGAGTGCTATTTGCACTGTGTATGGCAATGGGAGCGCAATAGTGACTTTCCTTACCAGAAAACAACTCTTGCTCGTAGGACCAGAAACTGCATGTGATTCAACTCCATTTAGGACTGGGAAACAAATGCTAGCTCGCCTTACATGAAACACACTCTGCTTTTGAGAAAAAAGCACTCTTCTACTCTACTGTGTTTCCTATGGGGTCCAAAGAGTGAGCTTGCTCAGGACAAAAGAACTGTGCTTCCTACACACACGGGCCATATCTAGTTCAACTCTGCTTAGGAAACAAACAAGAACAGTAGCTCCTCTTCAGTCGAATACACTGTACTTGCGGGGAACAGACGCAAGTGCTATTTGCACTGTGTATGGCAATTGGAGCACAATAGTGACTTGTCTTACCTGAAAACAACTCTTGCTCATAGGACAAAAAACTGCATGTGACTCAACTCCATTTAGGACTGGGAAACAAACGCTAGCTCGCCTTCCAAGAAAAACACTCTGCTTTTGAGAAAAGAGCACTCTTCTACTCTACTGTGTTTCCTATTTGTTCCGAAAAGTGAGCTTGCTCAGAACAAAAAAACTGTGCTTCCTACACACACGGCCATATCTCGTTCAAGTCTGCTTAGGAACCTGACAAGAATAGTAGATCTTCTTCAGTCCAATACACTGTACTTGCTGGGAACAGACGCCAGTGCTATTTGTCCTGTGTAGGGCAATGGTAGGGCAATAGTGACTCTTCTTACCATAAAACAACTCTTGCTCGTAGGACCAGAAACTGCATGTGATTCAACTCCATTTAGGACTGGGAAACAAACTCTAGCTCGCTTTACAAGAAACACACTCTGCTTTTGAGAAAAGAGCACTCTTCTACTCTACTGTGTTTCCTTTAGGGCCAGAACAGTGAGCTTGCTCAGAAAAAAGGAACTGTACTTCCTAAACACACGGGCCATATCTAGTTCAACTCTGCTTAGGAAACTGAGAAGAACAGTAGCTCCTCTTCAGTCCAATACACTGTACTTGCTGGGAACAGACGGAAAGGCTATTTGCACTGTGTATGGCAATGGGAGCGCAATAGTGACTTTTCTTACCAGAAAACAACTCTTGCTCGTAGGACCAGAAACTGCATGTGATTCCACTCCATTTAGGACTGGGAAACAAAGGCTAGCTCGCCTTACAAGTAACACACTCTGCTTTAGAGAAAAGAGCACTCTTCTACTCTACTGTGTTTCCTATGGGGTCCAAACAGTGAGCTTGTTCAGAACAAAAGAACTATGCTTCCTACACACACGGACCATATCTAGTTTAACTCTGCTTAGTAAACTGACAAGAACAATAGCTCCTATTCAGTCCAATACACTGTACTTGCTGGGAAAAGACGCGAGTGCTATTTGTCTTGTGTACGGCAATGGGAGCGCAATAGTGACTTTCCTTACCAGAAAACAACTCTTGTTCGTAGGACCAGAAATTGCATGTGATTCAACTCCATTTAGGACTAGGAAACAAATGCTAGCTCGCCTTACAAATACACACTCTGCTTTTGAGAAAAGAGCACTCTTCTACTCTACTGTGTTTTTTGTAGGGGCAGAACAGTGAGCTTGCTCAGAACAAAAGAACTGTTCTTCCTACACACGGGCCATATCTAGTTCCACTCTGCTTAGGAAACTGACAAGAACAGTAGCTCCTCTTCAGTCCGATACACTGTACTTGCTGGGAACAGACGCGAGTGCTATTTGCACTATGTATGGCAAGGGGAGCGCAATAGTGACTTTCCTTACCAGAAATCAACTCTTGCTCTTAGGACCAGAAACTGCATGTGATTCAACTCCATTTAGGACTGGGAAACAAACGCTATCTCGCCTTACAAGAAACACACTCTGCATTTGAGAAAAGAGCACTCTTCTACTCTACTGTGTTTCCTATGGGGTCCGAAGAGTGAGCTTGCTCAGAACAAAAGAACTGTGCTTCCTACACACACGGCCATATCTAGTTCAATTCTGCTTAGGAACCTGACAAGAACAGTAGATCCTCTTCAGTCCAATACACTGTACTTGCTGGGAACAGACGCCAGTGCTATTTGTCCTGTGTATGGCAATGGCAGCGCAATAGTGACTCTTCTTACCATAAAACAACTCATGCTCTTAGGACTAGAAACTGCATGTGATTCAACTGCATTTAGGACTGGGAAACAAACGCTAGCTCGCCTTACAAGAAACACACACTGCTTTAGGGAAAAGAGCACTCTTCTACTCTACTGTGTTTCTTATAGGGCCAGAACAGTGAGCTTGCTCAAAACAAAATAACTGTGCTTCCTACACACTGGCCATAACTAGTTCAACTCTGCTTAGGAAACTGACACGAACAGTAGCTCCTCTTCAGTCCGATACAGACACGAGTGATGTTTGCACTGTGTATGGCAATGGGAGCGCAATTGTGACTTTCCTTACCAGAAAACAACTCTTGATCATAGGACAAGAAACTGCATGTGATTCAACTCCATTTAGGACTGGGAAACAAGTGCTAGCTCGCCTTACATGAAACACACTCTGCTTTTGAGAAAAGAGCACTCTTCTACTCTACTGTGTTTCCTATGTGTTCCGAAAAGTGAGCTTGCTCAGAACAAAAAAACTGTGCTTCCTACACACAAGGCCATATCTAGTTCAAGTCTGCTCAGGAACCTGACAAGAACAGTAGATCCTCTTCAGTCCAATACACTGTACTTGCTGGGAACAGACACCAGTGCTATTTGTCCTGTGTATGGCAATGGCAGCGCAATAGTGACTCTTCTTACCAGAAAACAACTCTTGCTCGTAGGACCACAAACTGCATGTGATTCAACTCCATTTAAGACTGGGAAACAAATGCTAGCTCGCCTTACATGAAACACACTCTGCTTTTGAGAAAAGAGCACTCTTCTACTCTACTGTGTTTCCCATGGGGTCCAAACAGTGAGCTTGCTCAGAAGGAAAGATCTGTGCTTCCTACACACACGGGCCATATCTAGTTCAACTCTGCTTAGGAAACTGACAAGAACAGTAGCTCCTCTTCAGTCCAATACACTTTACTTGCAGAGAACAGACGCGAGTGCTATTTGCACTGTGTATGGCAATTGGAGCACAATAGTGACTCTCTTACCAGAAAACAACTCTTGCTCCTAGGACAAAAAACTGCATGTGACTCAACTCCATTTAGGACTGGGAAACAAACGCTAGCTCACATTACAAGAAACACACTCTGCTTTAGAGAAAAGAGCACTCTTCTACTCTACTGTGTTTCCTATGGTGTCCAAACAGTGAGCTTGCTCAGAACAAAAGAACTGTGCTTCATACACAGGGGCCATACCTAGTTCAACTCTGCTTAGGAAAATGACAAGAATAGTAGCACCTCTTCAGTCCGATACACTGTACTTGCTGGGAACAGATTCAAGTGCTATTTGCACTGTGTATGTCAATGGGAACGCAATAGTGACTTTCCTTACCAGAAAACAACTCTTGCTCGTAAGACCAGAAACTGAATGAGATTCAACTCCATTTAGGACTGGGAAACAAACGCTAGCTCGTCTTACAAGAAACACAATTTGCTTTTGAGAAAAGAGCACTCTTCTATTCTACTGTGTTTCCTATGGGGTCCAAACAGTGAGCTTGCTCAGAACAAAAGAATTGTGCTTCCTACACACACCGACCATATCTAGTTCAACTCTGCTTATGAAACTGACAAGAACAGTAGCTCCTCTTCCGTCCAATACACTGTACTTGCTGGGAAAAGACGGGAGGGCTATTTCCACTGTTTATGGCAATGGGAGTGCAATATTGACTTTCCTTACCAGAAAACAACTCTTGCTCGTAGGACCAGAAACTGCATGTGATTCCACTCCATTTAGGAATGGGAAAAACGCTAGCTCGCCTTAAAAGAAACACACTCTGCTTTTGAGAAAAAAGCACTCTTCTACTCTAATGTGTTTCCTATGTGGTCCAAACAGTGAGCTAGGTCAGAACAAAAGAACTGTGCTTCCTACACACGGGCCATACCTAGTTCAACTCTGCTTAGGAAACTGACAAGAATAGTAGCACGTCTTCAGTCCGATACACTGTACTTGCTGGGAACAGATGCAAGTGATATTTGCACTGTGTATGGCATTTAGAGCGCAATAGTGCCTCTTCTTACCAGAAAACAACTCTTGCTTGTAGGACCAAAAACTGTCTGTGACTCAACTCCATTTAGGACTGGGAAACAAACGCGAGCTGGCCTTACAAGAAACACACTCTGCTTTAGAGAAAAGAGCACTCATCTACTCTACTGTGATTCCTGTAGGGCCAGAACAGTGAGCTTGCTCAGAACAAAAGAACTGTGCTTCTTACACACACGGGCCATATCTAGTTCAACTCTGCTTAGGAAACTGACAAGAACAGGAGCTCCTCTTCAGTTCGATACACTGTACTTGCTGAGAACAGACGCGAGTGCTATTTGCACTGTGTATGGCAATGGGAGCGCAATAGTGACTTTCCTTACCAGAAAACAACTCTTGCTCTTAGGATGAGAAACTGCATTTGATTCAATTCCATTTAGGACTGGGAAACAAATGCTAGCTCGCCTTACATGAAACACACTCTGCTTTTGAGAAAAGTGCACTCTTCTACTCTACTGTGTTTCCTATGGGGTCCAAACAGTGAGCTTGCTCAGAACAAAAGAACTGTGCTTCCTACACACATGGGCCATATCTAGTTCAACTCTGCTTAGGAAACAAACAAGAACAGTAGCTCCTCTTCAGTCGAATACACGGTACTTGCGGGGAACAGACGTGAGTGCTATTTGCACTGTGTATGGCAATTGGAGCCCAATAGTGACCTGTCTTACCAGAAAACAACTCTTGCTCGTAGGACAAAAAACTGCTTGTGACTCAACTCCATTTAGGACTGGGAAACAAACGCTAGCTCGACTTCCGAGAAACACACTCTGCTTTTGAGAAAAGAGCACTCTTCTACTCTACTGTGTTTCCTATGTGTTCCAAAAAGTGAGCTTGCTCAGAACAAAAAAACTGTGCTTCCTACACACACGGCCATATCTTGTTCAAGTCTGCTTAGGAACCTGACAAGAACAGTAGATCCTCTTCAGTCCAATACACTGTACTTGCTGGGAACAGACGCCAGAGCTATTTGTCCTGTGTAGGTCAATTGCAGAGCAATAGTGACTCTTCTTACCAGAAAACAACTCTTGCTCGTAGGACCAGAAACTGCATGTGATTCAACTCCATTTACGACTGGGAAACAAACTCTAGCTCGCTTTACAAGAAACACACTCTGCTTTTGAGAAAAGAGCACTCTTCTACTCTACTGTGTTTCCTATAGGGCCAGAACAGTGAGCTTGCTCAGAAAAAAGGAACTGTACTTCCTAAACACACGGGCCATATCTAGTTCAACTCTGCTTAGGAAACTGAGAAGAACAGTAGCTCCTCTTCAGTCCAATACACTGTACTTGCTGGGAACAGACGGGAGGGCTATTTGCACTGTGTATGGCAATGGGAGCGCAATAGTGACTTTCCTTACCAGAAAACAACTCTTGCTCATAGGACCAGAAACTGCATGTTATTCCACTCCATTTAGGACTGGGAAACAAACGCTAGCTCGCCTTACAAGAAACACACTCTGCTTTAGAGAAAAGAGCACTCTTCTATTCTACTGTGTTTCCTATGGGGTCCAAACAGTGAGCTTGTTCAGAACAAAAGAACTATGCTTCCTACACACACTGACCATATGTAGTTCAACTCTGCTTAGGAAACTGACAAGAACAGTAGCTCCTATTCAGTCCAATACACTGTAATTGCTGGGAAAAGACGCGAGTGCTATTTGTCTTGTGTTGGGCAATGGGAGCGCAATAGTAACTTTCCTTACCAGAAAACAATTCTTGTTCGTAGGACCAGAAACTGCATGTGATTCAACTCCATTTAGGACTAGGAAACAAACGCTAGCTCGCCTTACAAAAACACACTCTGCTTTTGAGAAAAGAGCACTCTTCTACTCTACTGTGATTCCTATAGAGCCAGAACAGTGAGCTTGCTCAAAACAAAAGAACTGTGCTTCCTACACACGGGCCATAAATAGTGCAATTCTGCTTAGGAAACTGAAAAGAACTGTAGTTCCTCTTCAGTCCGATACAGACACGAGTGCTATTTGCACTGTGTATGGCAATGGGAGCACTATAGTGACTTTTCTTACCAGAAAAAAACTCTTGTTCGTAGGACCAGAAACTGCATGTGATTCAACTCCATTTAGGACTAGGAAACAAACGCTAGCTCGCCTTACAAAAACACACTCTGCTTTTGAGAAAAGAGCACTCTTCTACTCTACTGTGTTTCCTATAGGGCCAGAACAGTGAGCTTGCTCAGAACATAAGAACGGTGCTTCCTATACACACGGGCCATATCTAGTTCAACTCTGCTTAGGAAACTGACAAGAACAGTAGCTCCTCTTCAGTCCGATACACTGTACTTGCTGGGAACAGATGCGAGAGCTATTTGCACTATGTATCAAGGGGAGAGAAATAGTGACTTTCCTTACCAGAAAACAACTCTTGCTCTTAGCACAAGAAACTGCATGTGATTCAACTCCATTTAGGACTGGGAAACAAACGCTAGCTCGCCTTAGAAGAAACACACTCTGCTTTTGAGAAAAGAGCACTCTTCTACTCTACTTTGTTTCCTATGGGGTCCAAACAGTGAGCTTGCTCAGAACAAAAAAACTGTGCTTCCTACACACATGGACCATATCTAGTTCAACTCTGCTTAGGAAACTGACAAGAACAGTAGCTCCTATTCAGTCCAATACACTGTACTTGCTGGGAACAGACGCGAGTGCTATTTGCACTGTGTAAGGCATTTAGAGCGCAAAGGTGACTCTTCTTACCAGAAAACAACTCTTGCTCGTAGGACCAAAAACTGTCTGTGACTCAACTCCATTTAGGACTGGGAAAAAACGCGAGCTGGCCTTACAAGAAACACACTCTGCTTTAGAGAAAAGAGCACTCATCTACTCTACTGTGTTTCCTGTAGGGCCAGAACAGTGAGCTTGCTCAGAACAAAAGAACTGTGCTTCCTACACACACGGCCATATCTCGTTCAAGTCTGGTTAGGAACCTGACAAGAACAGTAGATCCTCTTCAGTCCAATACACTGTACTTGCTGGGTACAGACGCCAGTGCTATTTGTCCTGTGTAGGTCAATGGCAGCGCAATAGTGACTCTTCTTACCAGAAAACAACTCTTGCTCGTAGGACCAGAAATTGCATGTGATTGCACTCCATTTAGGACTGGGAAACAAACTCTAGCTCGCTTTACAAGAAACACAGTCTGCTTTTGAGAAGAGTTCACTCTTCTACTCTACTGTGTTTCCTATGGGGTCCGAACAGTGAGCTTGCTCAGAAAAAAGGAACTGTGCTTCCTACACACACGGCCATATCTAGTTCAATTCTGCTTAGGAACCTGACCAGAGCAGTAGATCCTCTTCAGTCCGAGACACTGTACTTGCTGGGAACAGACGCGAGTGCTATTTGCACTGTGTATTGCAATGGGAGCGCAATAGTGACTTTCCTTACCAGAAAACAACTCTTGCTCGTAGGACCAGAAATTGCATGTGATTCAACACCATTTAGGACTGGGAAACAAATGCTAGCTCGCCTAACAAGAAACACACTCTGATTTTGAGAAAAGAGCACTCTTCTACTCTACTGTGTTTCCTATGGGGTCCGAACAGTGAGCTTGCTGAGAACAAAAGAACTGTGCTTTCTACACACACGGGCCATATCTAGTTCAACTCTGCTTAGGAAACAAACAAGAACAGTAGCTCCTCTTCAGTCCAATACACTGTACTTGCTGGGAACAGACGTGAGAGCTATTGGCACCATGTATGGCAAGGGGAGCGCAATAGTGACTTTCCTTACCAGAAAACAACTCTTGCTCTTAGGACCAGAAACTGCATGTGATTCAACTCCATTTAGGACTGGTAAACAAACGATAGCTTGCCTTAAAAGAAAGACACTCTGCTTTAGAGAAAAGAGCACTCTTCTACTCTACTGTGTTTCCTATGGGGTCCAAACAGTGAGCTTGCTCAGAACAAAGAACAGTGCTTTCTCCACACACGGGCCATATCTAGTTCAACTCTGCTTAGGAAACAAACAAGAACAGTAGCTCCTCTTCAGTCCAATACACTGTACTTGCGGGGAACAGACGCGAGTGCTATTTGCACTGTGTATGACATTGGAGCACAATAGTGACTTGTCTTACCAGAAAACAACTCTTGCTCATAGGACAAAAAACTGCATGTGACTCAACTCCATTTAGGACTGGGAAACAAACGCTAGCTCGACTTCCAAGAAACACACTCTGCTTTTGAGAAAAGAGCACTCTTCTACTCTACTGTGTTTCCTATGTGTTCCGAAAAATGAGCTTGCTCAGAACAAAAAAACTGTGCTTCATACACACACGGCCATATCTAGTTCAAGTCTGCTTAGGAACCTGACAAGAACAGTAGAACCTCTTCAGTCCAACACACTGTACTTGCTGGGAACAGACACCAGTGCTATTTGTCCTGTGTATGGCAATGGCAGCGAAATAGTGACTCTTCTTACCAGAAAACAACTCTTGCTCGTAGGACCTGAAACTGCATGTGATTCAACTCCATTTAGGACTGGGAAACAAAAGCTAGCTCACCTTACAAGAAACACACTCTGATTTAGAGAAAAGAGCACTCTTCTACTCTACTGTGTTTCCTATAGGGCCAGAACAGTGAGCTTGCTCAGAACAAAAGAACTGTGCTTTCTACACACACGGGCCATATCTAGTTCAACTCTGCTTAGGAAACAAACAAGAACAGTAGCTCCTCTTCAGTCCAATACACTGTACTTGCTGGGAACAGACGTGAGAGCTATTGGCACTATGTATGACATTGGAGCACAATAGTGACTTGTCTTACCAGAAAACAACTCTTGCTCGTAGGACAAAAAACTGCATGTGACTCAACTCCATTTAGGACTGGGAAACAAACGCTAGCTCGACTTCCAAGAAACACACTCTGCTTTTGAGAAAAGAGCACTCTTCTACTCTACTGTGTTTCCTATGTGTTCCGAAAAATGAGCTTGCTCAGAACAAAAAAACTGTGCTTCCTACACACAAGGCCATATCTAGTTCAAGTCTGCTTAGGAACCTGACAAGAACAGTAGAACCTCTTCAGTCCAACACACTGTACTTGCTGGGAACAGACACCAGTGCTATTTGTCCTGTGTATGGCAATGGCAGCGAAATAGTGACTCTTCTTACCAGAAAACAACTCTTGCTCGTAGGACCTGAAACTGCATGTGATTCCACTACATTTAGGACTGGGAAACAAACTCTAGCTCGCTTTACAAGAAACACACTCTGCTTTAGAAAAAAGAGCACTCTTCTACTCTACTGTGTTTCCTATGGGGTCCGAACAGTGAGCTTGCTCAGAACAAAAGAACTGTCCTTTCTACACACACGGGCCATATCTAGTTCAACTTTGCTTAGGAAACTGACAAGAACAGTAGCTCCTCTTCAGTCCGATACACTATACTTGCGGGGAACAGACGCGAGTGCTATTTGTACTGTGTATGGCATTGGAGCACAATAGTGACTCGTCTGACCAGAAAACAACTCTTGCTCGTAGGACAAAAAACTGCATGTGACTCAACTCCATTTAGGACTGGGAAACAACCGCTAGCTCGACTTACAAAAACACACTCTGCTTTTGAGAAAAGAGCACTCTTCTACTCTACTGTGATTCCTATAGAGCCAGAACAGTGAGCTTGCTCAAAACAAAAGAACTGTGCTTCCTACACACGGGCCATAAATAGTGCAATTCTGCTTAGGAAACTGAAAAGAACTGTAGTTCCTCTTCAGTCCGATACAGACACGAGTGCTATTTGCACTGTGTATGGCAATGGGAGCACTATAGTGACTTTTCTTACCAGAAAAAAACTCTTGTTCGTAGGACCAGAAACTGCATGTGATTCAACTCCATTTAGGACTAGGAAACAAACGCTAGCTCGCCTTACAAAAACACACTCTGCTTTTGAGAAAAGAGCACTCTTCTACTCTACTGTGTTTCCTATAGGGCCAGAACAGTGAGCTTGCTCAGAACATAAGAACGGTGCTTCCTATACACACGGGCCATATCTAGTTCAACTCTGCTTAGGAAACTGACAAGAACAGTAGCTCCTCTTCAGTCCGATACACTGTACTTGCTGGGAACAGATGCGAGAGCTATTTGCACTATGTATCAAGGGGAGAGAAATAGTGACTTTCCTTACCAGAAAACAACTCTTGCTCTTAGCACAAGAAACTGCATGTGATTCAACTCCATTTAGGACTGGGAAACAAACGCTAGCTCGCCTTAGAAGAAACACACTCTGCTTTTGAGAAAAGAGCACTCTTCTACTCTACTTTGTTTCCTATGGGGTCCAAACAGTGAGCTTGCTCAGAACAAAAAAACTGTGCTTCCTACACACATGGACCATATCTAGTTCAACTCTGCTTAGGAAACTGACAAGAACAGTAGCTCCTATTCAGTCCAATACACTGTACTTGCTGGGAACAGACGCGAGTGCTATTTGCACTGTGTAAGGCATTTAGAGCGCAAAGGTGACTCTTCTTACCAGAAAACAACTCTTGCTCGAAGGACCAAAAACTGTCTGTGACTCAACTCCATTTAGGACTGGGAAAAAACGCGAGCTGGCCTTACAAGAAACACACTCTGCTTTAGAGAAAAGAGCACTCATCTACTCTACTGTGTTTCCTGTAGGGCCAGAACAGTGAGCTTGCTCAGAACAAAAGAACTGTGCTTCCTACACACACGGCCATATCTCGTTCAAGTCTGGTTAGGAACCTGACAAGAACAGTAGATCCTCTTCAGTCCAATACACTGTACTTGCTGGGTACAGACGCCAGTGCTATTTGTCCTGTGTAGGTCAATGGCAGCGCAATAGTGACTCTTCTTACCAGAAAACAACTCTTGCTCGTAGGACCAGAAATTGCATGTGATTGCACTCCATTTAGGACTGGGAAACAAACTCTAGCTCGCTTTACAAGAAACACAGTCTGCTTTTGAGAAGAGTTCACTCTTCTACTCTACTGTGTTTCCTATGGGGTCCGAACAGTGAGCTTGCTCAGAAAAAAGGAACTGTGCTTCCTACACACACGGCCATATCTAGTTCAATTCTGCTTAGGAACCTGACCAGAGCAGTAGATCCTCTTCAGTCCGAGACACTGTACTTGCTGGGAACAGACGCGAGTGCTATTTGCACTGTGTATTGCAATGGGAGCGCAATAGTGACTTTCCTTACCAGAAAACAACTCTTGCTCGTAGGACCAGAAACTGCATGTGATTCAACACCATTTAGGACTGGGAAACAAATGCTAGCTCGCCTAACAAGAAACACACTCTGATTTTGAGAAAAGAGCACTCTTCTACTCTACTGTGTTTCCTATGGGGTCCGAACAGTGAGCTTGCTGAGAACAAAAGAACTGTGCTTTCTACACACACGGGCCATATCTAGTTCAACTCTGCTTAGGAAACAAACAAGAACAGTAGATCCTCTTCAGTCCAATACACTGTACTTGCTGGGAACAGACGTGAGAGCTATTGGCACCATGTATGGCAAGGGGAGCGCAATAGTGACTTTCCTTACCAGAAAACAACTCTTGCTCTTAGGACCAGAAACTGCATGTGATTCAACTCCATTTAGGACTGGTAAACAAACGATAGCTTGCCTTAAAAGAAAGACACTCTGCTTTAGAGAAAAGAGCACTCTTCTACTCTACTGTGTTTCCTATGGGGTCCAAACAGTGAGCTTGCTCAGAACAAAGAACAGTGCTTTCTCCACACACGGGCCATATCTAGTTCAACTCTGCTTAGGAAACAAACAAGAACAGTAGCTCCTCTTCAGTCCAATACACTGTACTTGCGGGGAACAGACGCGAGTGCTATTTGCACTGTGCATGACATTGGAGCACAATAGTGACTTGTCTTACCAGAAAACAACTCTTGCTCGTAGGACAAAAAACTGCATGTGACTCAACTCCATTTAGGACTGGGAAACAAACGCTAGCTCGACTTCCAAGAAACACACTCTGCTTTTGAGAAAAGAGCACTCTTCTACTCTACTGTGTTTCCTATGTGTTCCGAAAAATGAGCTTGCTCAGAACAAAAAAACTGTGCTTCATACACACACGGCCATATCTAGTTCAAGTCTGCTTAGGAACCTGACAAGAACAGTAGAACCTCTTCAGTCCAACACACTGTACTTGCTGGGAACAGACACCAGTGCTATTTGTCCTGTGTATGGCAATGGCAGCGAAATAGTGACTCTTCTTACCAGAAAACAACTCTTGCTCGTAGGACCTGAAACTGCATGTGATTCAACTCCATTTAGGACTGGGAAACAAAAGCTAGCTCACCTTACAAGAAACACACTCTGATTTAGAGAAAAGAGCACTCTTCTACTCTACTGTGTTTCCTATAGGGCCAGAACAGTGAGCTTGCTCAGAACAAAAGAACTGTGCTTTCTACACACACGGGCCATATCTAGTTCAACTCTGCTTAGGAAACAAACAAGAACAGTAGCTCCTCTTCAGTCCAATACACTGTACTTGCTGGGAACAGACGTGAGAGCTATTGGCACTATGTATGACATTGGAGCACAATAGTGACTTGTCTTACCAGAAAACAACTCTTGCTCGTAGGACAAAAAACTGCATGTGACTCAACTCCATTTAGGACTGGGAAACAAACGCTAGCTCGACTTCCAAGAAACACACTCTGCTTTTGAGAAAAGAGCACTCTTCTACTCTACTGTGTTTCCTATGTGTTCCGAAAAATGAGCTTGCTCAGAACAAAAAAACTGTGCTTCCTACACACACGGCCATATCTAGTTCAAGTCTGCTTAGGAACCTGACAAGAACAGTAGAACCTCTTCAGTCCAACACACTGTACTTGCTGGGAACAGACACCAGTGCTATTTGTCCTGTGTATGGCAATGGCAGCGAAATAGTGACTCTTCTTACCAGAAAACAACTCTTGCTCGTAGGACCTGAAACTGCATGTGATTCCACTACATTTAGGACTGGGAAACAAACTCTAGCTCGCTTTACAAGAAACACACTCTGCTTTAGAAAAAAGAGCACTCTTCTACTCTACTGTGTTTCCTATGGGGTCCGAACAGTGAGCTTGCTCAGAACAAAAGAACTGTCCTTTCTACACACACGGGCCATATCTAGTTCAACTTTGCTTAGGAAACTGACAAGAACAGTAGCTCCTCTTCAGTCCGATACACTATACTTGCGGGGAACAGACGCGAGTGCTATTTGTACTGTGTATGGCATTGGAGCACAATAGTGACTCGTCTGACCAGAAAACAACTCTTGCTCGTAGGACAAAAAACTGCATGTGACTCAACTCCATTTAGGACTGGGAAACAACCGCTAGCTCGACTTACAAAAACACACTCTGCTTTTGAGAAAAGAGCACTCTTCTACTCTACTGTGATTCCTATAGAGCCAGAACAGTGAGCTTGCTCAAAACAAAAGAACTGTGCTTCCTACACACGGGCCATAAATAGTGCAATTCTGCTTAGGAAACTGAAAAGAACTGTAGTTCCTCTTCAGTCCGATACAGACACGAGTGCTATTTGCACTGTGTATGGCAATGGGAGCACTATAGTGACTTTTCTTACCAGAAAAAAACTCTTGTTCGTAGGACCAGAAACTGCATGTGATTCAACTCCATTTAGGACTAGGAAACAAACGCTAGCTCGCCTTACAAAAACACACTCTGCTTTTGAGAAAAGAGCACTCTTCTACTCTACTGTGTTTCCTATAGGGCCAGAACAGTGAGCTTGCTCAGAACATAAGAACGGTGCTTCCTATACACACGGGCCATATCTAGTTCAACTCTGCTTAGGAAACTGACAAGAACAGTAGCTCCTCTTCAGTCCGATACACTGTACTTGCTGGGAACAGATGCGAGAGCTATTTGCACTATGTATCAAGGGGAGAGAAATAGTGACTTTCCTTACCAGAAAACAACTCTTGCTCTTAGCACAAGAAACTGCATGTGATTCAACTCCATTTAGGACTGGGAAACAAACGCTAGCTCGCCTTAGAAGAAACACACTCTGCTTTTGAGAAAAGAGCACTCTTCTACTCTACTTTGTTTCCTATGGGGTCCAAACAGTGAGCTTGCTCAGAACAAAAAAACTGTGCTTCCTACACACATGGACCATATCTAGTTCAACTCTGCTTAGGAAACTGACAAGAACAGTAGCTCCTATTCAGTCCAATACACTGTACTTGCTGGGAACAGACGCGAGTGCTATTTGCACTGTGTAAGGCATTTAGAGCGCAAAGGTGACTCTTCTTACCAGAAAACAACTCTTGCTCGAAGGACCAAAAACTGTCTGTGACTCAACTCCATTTAGGACTGGGAAAAAACGCGAGCTGGCCTTACAAGAAACACACTCTGCTTTAGAGAAAAGAGCACTCATCTACTCTACTGTGTTTCCTGTAGGGCCAGAACAGTGAGCTTGCTCAGAACAAAAGAACTGTGCTTCCTACACACACGGCCATATCTCGTTCAAGTCTGGTTAGGAACCTGACAAGAACAGTAGATCCTCTTCAGTCCAATACACTGTACTTGCTGGGTACAGACGCCAGTGCTATTTGTCCTGTGTAGGTCAATGGCAGCGCAATAGTGACTCTTCTTACCAGAAAACAACTCTTGCTCGTAGGACCAGAAATTGCATGTGATTGCACTCCATTTAGGACTGGGAAACAAACTCTAGCTCGCTTTACAAGAAACACAGTCTGCTTTTGAGAAGAGTTCACTCTTCTACTCTACTGTGTTTCCTATGGGGTCCGAACAGTGAGCTTGCTCAGAAAAAAGGAACTGTGCTTCCTACACACACGGCCATATCTAGTTCAATTCTGCTTAGGAACCTGACCAGAGCAGTAGATCCTCTTCAGTCCGAGACACTGTACTTGCTGGGAACAGACGCGAGTGCTATTTGCACTGTGTATTGCAATGGGAGCGCAATAGTGACTTTCCTTACCAGAAAACAACTCTTGCTCGTAGGACCAGAAACTGCATGTGATTCAACACCATTTAGGACTGGGAAACAAATGCTAGCTCGCCTAACAAGAAACACACTCTGATTTTGAGAAAAGAGCACTCTTCTACTCTACTGTGTTTCCTATGGGGTCCGAACAGTGAGCTTGCTGAGAACAAAAGAACTGTGCTTTCTACACACACGGGCCATATCTAGTTCAACTCTGCTTAGGAAACAAACAAGAACAGTAGCTCCTCTTCAGTCCAATACACTGTACTTGCTGGGAACAGACGTGAGAGCTATTGGCACCATGTATGGCAAGGGGAGCGCAATAGTGACTTTCCTTACCAGAAAACAACTCTTGCTCTTAGGACCAGAAACTGCATGTGATTCAACTCCATTTAGGACTGGTAAACAAACGATAGCTTGCCTTAAAAGAAAGACACTCTGCTTTAGAGAAAAGAGCACTCTTCTACTCTACTGTGTTTCCTATGGGGTCCAAACAGTGAGCTTGCTCAGAACAAAGAACAGTGCTTTCTCCACACACGGGCCATATCTAGTTCAACTCTGCTTAGGAAACAAACAAGAACAGTAGCTCCTCTTCAGTCCAATACACTGTACTTGCGGGGAACAGACGCGAGTGCTATTTGCACTGTGCATGACATTGGAGCACAATAGTGACTTGTCTTACCAGAAAACAACTCTTGCTCGTAGGACAAAAAACTGCATGTGACTCAACTCCATTTAGGACTGGGAAACAAACGCTAGCTCGACTTCCAAGAAACACACTCTGCTTTTGAGAAAAGAGCACTCTTCTACTCTACTGTGTTTCCTATGTGTTCCGAAAAATGAGCTTGCTCAGAACAAAAAAACTGTGCTTCATACACACACGGCCATATCTAGTTCAAGTCTGCTTAGGAACCTGACAAGAACAGTAGAACCTCTTCAGTCCAACACACTGTACTTGCTGGGAACAGACACCAGTGCTATTTGTCCTGTGTATGGCAATGGCAGCGAAATAGTGACTCTTCTTACCAGAAAACAACTCTTGCTCGTAGGACCTGAAACTGCATGTGATTCAACTCCATTTAGGACTGGGAAACAAAAGCTAGCTCACCTTACAAGAAACACACTCTGATTTAGAGAAAAGAGCACTCTTCTACTCTACTGTGTTTCCTATAGGGCCAGAACAGTGAGCTTGCTCAGAACAAAAGAACTGTGCTTTCTACACACACGGGCCATATCTAGTTCAACTCTGCTTAGGAAACAAACAAGAACAGTAGCTCCTCTTCAGTCCAATACACTGTACTTGCTGGGAACAGACGTGAGAGCTATTGGCACTATGTATGACATTGGAGCACAATAGTGACTTGTCTTACCAGAAAACAACTCTTGCTCGTAGGACAAAAAACTGCATGTGACTCAACTCCATTTAGGACTGGGAAACAAACGCTAGCTCGACTTCCAAGAAACACACTCTGCTTTTGAGAAAAGAGCACTCTTCTACTCTACTGTGTTTCCTATGTGTTCCGAAAAATGAGCTTGCTCAGAACAAAAAAACTGTGCTTCCTACACACACGGCCATATCTAGTTCAAGTCTGCTTAGGAACCTGACAAGAACAGTAGAACCTCTTCAGTCCAACACACTGTACTTGCTGGGAACAGACACCAGTGCTATTTGTCCTGTGTATGGCAATGGCAGCGAAATAGTGACTCTTCTTACCAGAAAACAACTCTTGCTCGTAGGACCTGAAACTGCATGTGATTCCACTACATTTAGGACTGGGAAACAAACTCTAGCTCGCTTTACAAGAAACACACTCTGCTTTAGAAAAAAGAGCACTCTTCTACTCTACTGTGTTTCCTATGGGGTCCGAACAGTGAGCTTGCTCAGAACAAAAGAACTGTCCTTTCTACACACACGGGCCATATCTAGTTCAACTTTGCTTAGGAAACTGACAAGAACAGTAGCTCCTCTTCAGTCCGATACACTATACTTGCGGGGAACAGACGCGAGTGCTATTTGTACTGTGTATGGCATTGGAGCACAATAGTGACTCGTCTGACCAGAAAACAACTCTTGCTCGTAGGACAAAAAACTGCATGTGACTCAACTCCATTTAGGACTGGGATACAACCGCTAGCTCGACTTACAAAAAACAGACTCTGCTTTTGAGAAAAGAGCACTCTTCTACTCTACTGTGTATCCTATGGGGTCCGAACAGTGAGCTTGCTCAGAACAAAAGAACTGTGCTTCCTACACACACGGCCATATCTAGTTCAATTCTGCTTAGGAACCTGACAAGAACAGTAGATCCTCTATAGTCCAATACACTGTACTTGCTGGGAACAGACGCCAGTGCTATTTGTCCTGTGTATGGCAATGGCAGCGCAATAGTGACTCTTCTTACCCGAAAACAACTCTTGCTTGTAGGACCAGAAACTGCATGTGATTCAACTACATTTAGACTGGGAAACAAAAGCTGGCTCACCTTACAAGAAACACACTCTGCTTTAGAGAAAAGAGCACACTTCTACTGTACTGTGTTTCCTATGGGGTCCGAACAGTGAGCTTGCTCAGAACAAAAGAACTGTGCTTCCTACACACATGGGCCATATCTAGTTCAACTCTGCTTAGGAAACTGACAAGAACAATAGCTCCTCTTCCTTCCAATACACTGTACTTGCAGGGAACAGACGCGAGTTCTATTCGCACTGTGTATGGCAATTGGAGCACAATAGTGACTTGTCTTACCAGAAAACAACTCTTGCTCGTAGGACAAAAAAGTGCATGTGACTCAACTCCATTTAGGACTAGGAAACAAACGCTAGCTCGACTTCCGAGAAACACACTCTGCTTTTGAGAAAAGAGCACTCTTCTACTCTACTGTGTTTCCTATAGAGCCAGAAGATTGAACTTGCTCAGAACATTAAGACTGTGCTTCCTACACACACGCCCATATCTAGTTCAATTCTGCTTAGGAACCTGACAAGAACAGTAGATCCTCTTCTGTACAATACACTGTACTTGCTAAGAACAGACGCCAGTGCTATTTGTCCTGTGTATGGCAATGGCAGTGCAAAAGTGACTCTTCTTACCATAAAACAACTCTTGCTCGTAGGACTAGAAACTGCATGTGATTCATCTCCATTTAGGACTGGGAAACAAATGCTAGCTCGCCTTACAAGAAACACACTCTGCTTTAGGGAAAAGAGCACTCTTCTACTCTATTGTGTTTGCTATAGGGCCAGAACAGTGCGCTTTCTCAGAACAAAAGAACTGTGCTTCCTACACACGGGCCATAACTAGTTCAACTCTGCTTAGAAAACTGACAAGAACAGTAGCTCCTCTTCAGTCCGATACACTGTACTTGCTGGGAACAAACTCGAGTGCTATTTGCACTGTGTATGGCAATGGGAGCGCAATAGTGACTTTCCTTACCAGAAAAAAAACTCTTGCTCATAGGACCAGAAACTGCATGTGATTCAACTCCATTTAGGACTGGGAAACAAACGCTACCTCGCCTTACAAGAAACACACTCTGCTTTAGGGAAAAGAGCACTCTTCTATTCTATTGTGTTTCCTATAGGGCCAGAACAGTGAGCTTGCTCAGAACAAAAGAACTGTGCTTCCTACACACGGGCCATACCTAGTTCAACTCTGCTTAGGAAACTGACAAGAACAGTAGCTCCTCTTCAGTCCCATACACTATACTTGCGGGGAACAGACGCGAGTGCTATTTGCACTGTTTATGGCATTGGAGCACAATAGTGACTCGTCTTACCAGAAAACAACTCTTGCTCGTAGGACAAAAAACTGCATGTGACTCAACTCCTTTTAGGACTGGGAAACAAACGCTAGCTCGCCTTACAAAAAACACACTCTGCTTTTGAGAAAAGAGCACTCTTCTACTCTACTGTGTATCCTATGGGGTCCGAACAGTGAGCTTGCTCAGAACATAAGAACTGTGCTTCCTGCACACACGGCCATATCTAGTTCAATTCTGCTTAGGAACCTGACAAGAACAGTAGATCCTCTTCAGTCCAATACACTGTACTTGCTGGGAACAGACGCCAGTGCTATTTGTACTGTGTATGGCAATGGCAGCACAATAGTGACTCTTCTTACCATAAAAAAAACTCTTGTTCTTAGGACAAGAAACTGCATGTGATTCAACTCCATTTAGGACTGGGAAACAAACGCTAGCTTGCCTTAATAGAAACACACTCTGCTTTAGAGAAAAGATCACTCTTCTACTCTACTGTGTTTCCTATAGGGCCAGAACAGTGAGCTTGCTCAGAACAAAAGAACTGTGTTTCCTACACACGGGCCATATCTAGTTCAACTCTGCTTAGGAAACTGACAAGAACAGTAGCTCCTCTTCAGTCCGATACACTGTACTTGCAGGGAACAGACGCGAGTGCTATTTGCACTGTGTATTGCAAAGGGAGCGCAATAGTGACTTTCCTTACCAGAAAACAACTCATGCTCTTAGGACCAGAAACTGCATGTGATTCAACTCCATTTAGGACTGGTAAACAAACGATAGCTCGCCTTACAAGAAACACACTCTGCTTTAGAAAAAAGAGCACTCTTCTACTCTACTGTGTTTCCTATGGGGTCCAAACAGTGAGCTTGCTCAGAACAAAGAACTGTGCTTTCTCCACACACGGGCCATATCTAGTTCAACTCTGCTTAGGAAAAAAACAAGAACAGTAGCTCCTCTTCACTCCAATACACTGTACTTGCGGGGGACAGAAGCGAGTGCTATTTGCACTGCGTATGGCAATGGGAGCGCAATAGTGACTTTCCTTACCAGAAAACAACTCTTGCTCGTAGGACCAGAAACTGCATGTGATTCAACACCATTTAGGACTGGGAAACAAATGCTGGCTCGCCTTACAAGAAACACACTCTGCTTTTGAGAAAAGACCACTCTTCTACTCTACTGTGTTTCCTATGGGGTACGAATAGTGAGCTTGCTCAGAACAAAAGAACTGTGCTTTCTACACACACGGGCCATATCTAGTTCAACTCTGCTTAGGAAACAAACAAGAACAGTAGCTCCTCTTCAGTACAATACACTGTACTTGCTGGGAAAGACGCCAGTGCTATTTGTCCTGTGTATGGCAATGGCAGCGCAATAGTGACTCTTCTTACCAGAAAACAACTCTTGCTCGTAGGACCAGAAACTGCATGTGATTCAACTCCATTTAGGACTGGGAAACAAACGCTAGCTCGCCTTACATGAAACACACTCTGTTTTTGAGAAAAGAGCACTCTTCTACTCTACTGTGTTTCCTATGGGGTCCGAACAGTGAGCTTGCTCAGAACGAAAGAACTGTGCTTCCTACACACGGGCCATACCTAGTTCAACTCTGCTTAGGAAACTGACAAGAACAGTAGCTCCTCTTCAGTCCGATACACTATACTTCCGGGGAACAGACGCGAGTGCTATTTGCACTGTGTATGGCATTGGAGCACAATAGTGACTCGTCTTACCAGAAAACAACTCTTGCTCGTAGGACAAAAAACTGCATGTGACTCAACTCCATTTAGGACTGGGAAACAAACGCTAGCTCGACTTACAAAAAACAAACTCTGCTTTTGAGAAAAGAGCACTCTTCTACTCTACTGTGTATCCTATGGGGTCCAAACTGTGAGCTTGCTCAGAACAAAAGAACTGTGCTTCCTACACACACGGTCATACCTAGTTCAATTCTGCTTAAGAACCTGACAAGAACAGTAGATCCTCTATAGTCCAATACACTGTACTTGCTGGGAACAGACGCCAGTGCTATTTGTCCTGTGTATGGCAATGGCAGCGCAATAGTGACTCTTCTTACCAGAAAACAACTCTTGCTTTTAGGAGCAGAAACTGCCTTTGATTCAAATCCATTTAGACTGGGAAACAAAAGCTGGCTCACCTTACAAGAAACACACTCTGCTTTAGAGAAAAGAGCACTCTTCTACTGTACTGTGTTTCCTATGGGGTCCGAACAGTGAGCTTGCTCAGAACAAAAGAACTGTGTTTCCTACACACATGGGCCATATCTAGTTCAACTCTGCTTAGGAAACTGACAAGAACAATAGCTCCTCTTCCTTCCAATACACTGTACTTGCAGGGAACAGACGCGAGTTCTATTCGCACTGTGTATAGCAATTGGAGCACAATAGTGACTTGTCTTACCAGAAAACAACTCTTGCTCGTAGGACAAAAAAGTGCATGTGACTCAACTCCATTTAGGACTAGGAAACAAACGCTAGCTCGTCTTCCGAGAAACACACTCTGCTTTTGAGAAAAGAGCACTCTTCTACTCTACTGTGTTTCCAATAGAGCCAGAAGATTGAACTTGCTCAGAACATTAAGACTCTGCTTCCTACACACACGGCCATATCTAGTTCAATTCTGCTTAGGAACCTGACAAGAACAGTAGATCCTCTTCTGTACAATACACTGTACTTGCTAAGAACAGACGCCAGTGCTATTTGTCCTGTGTATGGCAATAGCAGTGCAATAGTGACTCTTCTTACCAGAAAACAACTTTTGCTCGTAGGACTAGAAACTGCATGTGATTCATCTCCATTTAGGACTGGGAAACAAACGCTAGCTCGCCTTACAAGAAACACACTCTGCTTTAGGGAAAAGAGCACTCTTCTACTCTATTGTGTTTTCTATAGGGCCAGAACAGTGCGCTTTCTCAGAACCAAAGAACTGTGCTTCCTACACACGGGCCATAACTAGTTCAACTCTGCTTAGAAAACTGACAAGAACAGTAGCTCCTCTTCAGTCCGATACACTGTACTTGCTGGGAACAAAGTCGAGTGCTATTTGCACTGTGTATGGCAATGGGAGCGCAATAGTGACTTTCCTTACCAGAAAAAAACTCTTGCTCGTAGGACCAGAAACTGCATGTGATTCAACTCCATTTAGGACTGGGAAACAAACGCTAGCTCGCCTTACAAGAAACACACTCTGCTTTTGAGAAAAGAGCACTCTTCTACTCTACTGTATTTCCTATGGTGTCCAAACAGTGAGCTTGCTCAGAACATAAGAACTGTGCTTCCTACACACACGGCCATATCTAGTTCAATTCTGCTTAGGAACCTGACAAGAATAGTAGATCCTCTTCAGTCCAATACACTGTACTTGCTGGGAACAGACGCCAGTGCTATTTGTACTGTGTATGGCAATGGCAGCGCAATAGTGACTCTTCTTACCATAAAATACTCTTGCTCTTAGGACAAGAAACTGCATGTGATTCAACTTCATTTAGGATTGGGAAACAAACGCTAGCTCGCCTTACAAGAAACACACTCTGCTTTTGAGAAAAGAGCACTCTTCTACTCTACTGTGTTTCCTATGGGGTCCGAACATTGAGCTTGCTCAGAAAAAAGCTACTATTCTTCCTACACACACGGCCATATCTAGTTCAATTCTGCTTAGAAACCTGACCAGAGCAGTAGATCCTCTTCAGTCCGATACACTGTACTTGCTGGGAACAGACGCGAGTGCTATTTGCACTGTGTATTGCAATGGGAGCGCAATAGTGACTTTCCTTACCAGAAAACAACTCTTGCTCGTAGGACCAGAAACTGCATGTGATTCAACACCATTTAGGACTGGGAAACAAATGATAGCTCGCCTTACAAGAAACACATTCTGCTTTTGAGAAAAGAACACTCTTCTACTCTACTGTGTTTCCTATGGGGTACGAATAGTGAGATTGCTCAGAACAAAAGAACTGTGCTTTCTACACACACGGGCCATATCTAGTTCAACTCTGCTTAGGAAACAAACAAGAACATTTGCTCCTCTTCAGTAAAATACACTGTACTTGCTGGGAAAGACGCCAGTGCTATTTGTCCTGTGTATGGCAATGGCAGCGCAATAGTGACTCTTCTTACCAGAAAACAACTCTTGCTTGTAGAACCAGAAACTGCATGTGATTCAACTCCATTTAGGACTGGGAAAAATGCTAGCTCGCCTTACATGAAACACACTCTGCTTTTGAGAAAAGAGCACTCTTCTACTCTACTGTGTTTCCTATGGGGTCCGAACAGTGAGCTTGCTCAGAACGAAAGAACTGTGCTTCCTACACACACAGGCCATATCTAGTTCAACTCTGCTTAGGAAACTGACAAGAACAGTAGCTCCTCTTCAGTCCAATACACTTTACTTGCAGGGAACAGACGGGAGGGCTATTTGCAGTGTGTATAGCAATTGGAGCACAATAGTGACTCGTCTTACCAGAAAACAACTCTTGCTTGTAAGACAAAAAAAGCAGGTGACTCAACTCCATTTAGAACTGGGAAACAAACGCTAGCTCACCTTACAAAAAACACACTCATCTTTTGAGAAAAGAGCACTCTTCTACTCTACTGTGTTTCCTATGGGGTCCGAACAGTGAGCTTGCTCAGAACAAAAGAACTGTGCTTCCTACACATGGGCCATATCTAGTTCAACTCTGCTTAGGAAACTGACAAGAACAGTAGCTCCTCTTCAGTCCGATACACTGTACTTGCTGGGAACAGACGCGAGTGCTATTTGCACTGTGTATTGCAATGGGAGCGCAATAGTGACTTTCCTTACCAGAAAACAACTCTTGCTCTTAGGACCAGAATCTGCATGTGATTCAACTCCATTTAGGACTGGTAAACAAACGATAGCTCGCCTTACAAGAAACACACTCTGCTTTAGAAAAAAGAGCACTCTTCTACTCTACTGTGTTTCCTATGTGGTCCAAACAGTGAGCTTGCTCAGAACAAAGAACTGTGCTTTCTCCACACACGGGCCATATCTAGTTCAACTCTGCTTAGGAAAAAAACAAGAACAGTAGCTCCTCTTCACTCCAATACACTGTACTTGTGGGGGACAGAAGCGAGTGCTATTTGCACTGTGTATGGCATTGGAGCACAATAGTGACTCGTCTTACCAGAAAACAACTCTTGCTCCTAGGACAAAAAACTGCATGTGACTCAACTCCATTTAGGACTGGGAAACAAACGCTAGCTCAACTTCCAAGAAACACACTCTGCTTTTGAGAAAAGAGCACTCTTCTACTCTACTCTGTTTCCTATGTGTTCCGAAAAGTGAGCTTGCTCAGAACAAAAAAACTGTGCTTCCTACACACATGGCAATATCTCGTTCAAGTCTGCTTAGGAACCTGAGAAGAACAGTAGATCCTCTTCAGTCCAATACACTGTACTTGCTGGGAACAGACGCCAGTGCTATTTGTCCTGTATATGGCAATGGCAGTGTAATAGTGACTCTTCTTACCAGAAAACAACTCTTGCTCGTTCGACCAGAAACTCATGTGATTCCACTCCATTTAGGACTGGGAAACAAACTCTAGCTCGCTTTACAAGAAACACACTCTGCTTTTGAGAAAAGAGCACTCTTCTACTCTACTGTGTTTCCTATAGGGCCAGAACAGTGAGCTTGCTCAGAAAAAAAGAACTGTACTTCCTACACACACGGGCCACATCTAGTTCAACTCTGCTTAGGAAACTGAGAAGAACAGGAGCTCCATTTCAGTCCAATACTCTGTAATTGCTGGGAAAAGGCGGGAGGGCTATTTGCACTATGTATGGCAAGGGGAGCACAATAGTGACTTTCCTTACCAGAAAACAAGTCTTGCTCTTAGGACCAGAAACTGCATGTGATTCCACTCCATTTAGGACTGGGAAACAAACGCTAGCTCGCCTTACAAGAAACACACTCTCCTTTAGAGAAAAGAGCACTCTTCTACTCTACTGTGTTTCCTATGGGGTCCAAACAGTGAGCTTGTTCAGAACAAAAGAACTATGCTTCCTACACACGGACCATATCTAGTTCAACTCTGCTTAGTAAACTGACAAGAACAGTAGCTCCTCTTCAGTCCAATACACTGTACTTGCTGGGAACAGACGCCAGTGCTATTTGTCCTGTGTATGGCAATGGCAGCGCAATAGTGACTATTCTTACCATAAAACAACTCTTGCCTGTAGGACCAGAAACTGCATGTGATTCCACTCCATTTAGGACTGGGACACAAACGCTAACTTGCCTTACAAGAAACACACTCTGCTTTAGAGAAAAGAGCACTCTTCGACTCTACTGTGTTTCCTATGGGGTCCAAACAGTGAGCTTGCTCAGAACAAAAGAACTGTGCTTCCTACACACTAGGACCATATGTAGTTCAACTCTGCTTAGGAAACTGACAAGAACAGTAGCTCCTATTCAGTCCAATACACTGTACTTGCTGGGAAAAGACGCGAGTGCTATTTGCCCTGTGTATGGCAATGGGAGCGCAATAGTGAATTTCCTTACCAGAAAACAACTCTTGTTCGTAGGACCAGAAACTGCATGTAATTCAACTCCATTTAGGACTGGGAAACAAACGCTGGCTCGCCTTACAAGAAACACACTCTGCTTTTGAGAAAAGAGCACTCTTCTACTCTACTGTGTTTCCTATGGGGTCCGAACAGTGAGCTTGCTCAGAACAAAAGAACTGTGCTTCCTACACACACGGCCATATCTAGTTCAATTCTGCGTAGGAACCTGTCCAGAGCAGTAGATCCTCTTCAGTCCAATACACTGTACTTGCTGGGAACAGACGCCAGTGCTATTTGTCCTGTATGTGGCAATGGCAGCGCAATAGTGACTATTCTTACCATAAAACAACTCTTGCTCGTAGGACCACAAACTGCATGTGATTCCACTCCATTTAGGACTGGGACACAAACGCTAGCTTGCCTTACAAGAAACACACTCTGCTTTAGAGAAAAGAGCACTCTTCGACTCTACTGTGTTTCCTATGGGGTCCAAACAGTGAGCTTGCTCAGAACAAAAGATCTGTGCTTCCTACACACACGGGCCATATCTAGTTCAACTCTGCTTAGGAAACAAACAAGAACTGTAGCTCCTCTTCACTCGACTACACTGTACTTGCGGGGAACAGACACGAGTGCTATTTGCACTGTGTATGGCAATTGGAGCACAATAGTGATTTGTCTTACCAGAAAACAACTCTTGCTCGTAGGACAAAAAACTGCATGTGACTCAACTCCATTTAGGACTTGGAAACAACCGCTAGCTCGACTTCCAAGAAACACACTCTGCTTTAGAGAAAAGAGCACTCTTCTACTCTACTGTGTTTCCTATGTGTTCTGAAAAGTGAGCTTGCTCAGAACACAAAAACTGTGCTTCCTACACACAGGGTCATATCTCGTTCAAGTCTGCCTAGGAACCTGACAAGAACAGTAGATCCTCTTCAGTCCAATACACTGTACTTGCTGGGAACAAACGCCAGTGCTATTTGTCCTCTGTAGGGCAATGGCAGTGCAATAGTGACTCTTCTTACCAGAAAACAACTCTTGCTCGTAGGACCAGAAACTGCATGTGATTCAACTCCATTTAGGACTGGGAAACAAACTCTAGCTCGCTTTACAAGAAACACACTCTGCTTTAGAGAAAAGAGCACTCTTCTACTCTACTGTGTTTCCTATAGGGCCAGAACAGTCAGCTTGCTCAGAAAAAAGGAACTGTACTTCCTAAACACACGGGCCATATCTAGTTCAACTCTGCTTAGGAAACTGAGAAGAACAGTAGCTCCTCTTCAGTCCAATACACTGTACTTGCTGAGAACAGACAGGAGGGCTATTTGCACTGTGTATGGCAATGGGAGCGCAATAGTGACTTTCCTTACCAAAAAACAACTCTTGCTCGTAGGACCAGAAACTGCATGTGATTCCACTCCATTTAGGACTGGGAAACAAACGCTAGCTCGCCTTACAAGAAACACACTCTCCTTTAGAGAAAAGATCACTCTTCTACTCTACTGTGTTTCCTATGGGGTCCAAACAGTGAGCTTGTTCAGAACAAAAGAACTATGCTTCCTACACACACGGACCATATCTAGTTCAACTCTGCTTAATAAACTGACAAGAACAGTAGCTCCTATTCAGTCCAATACACTGTACTTGCTGGGAACAGACCCGAGTGCTATTTGTCTTGTGTAGGGCAAAGGGAGCGCAATAGTGACTATTCTTACCATAAAACAACTCTTGCTCGTAGGACCACAAACTGCATGTGATTCCACTCCATTTAGGACTGGGAAACAAACGCTAGCTCGCCTTACAGGAAACACACTCTGCTTTTGAGAAAAAGCACTCTTCTACTCTACTGTGTTTCCTATGGGGTCCAAACAGTGTGCTTGGTCAGAACAAAAGAACTGTGCTTCCTACACACATGGACCATATCTTGTTCAACTCTGCTTAGGAAACTGACAAGAACAGTAGCTCCTATTCAGTCCAATACACTGTACTTGCTGGGAAGAGACGCGAGTGCTATTTGCACTGTGTATGGCATTTAGAGCGCAATAGTGACTCTTCTTACCAGAAAACAACTCTTGCTCGTAGGACCAAAAACTGTCTGTGACTGAACTCCATTTAGGACTGGGAAACAAACGCGAGCTTGCCTTACAAGAAACACACTCTGCTTTAGAGAAAAGAGCACTCATATACTCTACTGTGGTTCCTGTAGGGCCAGAACAGTCTGCTTGCTCAGAACAAAAGAACTGTGCTTCCTACACACACGGGCCATATCTAGTTCAACTCTGCTTAGGAAACTGACAACAACAGTAGCTCCTCTTCAGTTCGATACACTGTACTTGCTGAGAACAGACGCGAGTGCTATTTGCACTGTGTATGGCAATGGGAGCGCAATAGTGACTTTCCTTACCAGAAAACAACTCTTGCTCGTAGGACCAGAAACTGCATGTGATTCAACTCCATTTAGGACTGGGAAACAAATGCTAGCTTGCCTTACATGAAACACACTCTGCTTTTGAGAAAAGAGCACTCTTCTACTCTACTGTGTTTCCTATGGGGTCCAAAGAGTTAGCTTGCTCAGAACAAAAGAACTGTGCTTCCTACACACACGGGTCATATCTAGTTCAACTCTGCTTAGGAAACAAACAAGAACAGTAGCTCCTCTTCACTCGAATACACTGTACTTGCGGGGAACAGACGCGAGTGCTATTTGCACTGTGTATGGCAATTGGAGCACAATAGTGACTTGTCTTACCAGAAAACAACTCTTGCTCGTAGGACAAAAAACTGCATGTGACTCAACTCCATTTAGGACTGGGAAACAACCGCTAGCTCGACTTCCAAGAAACACACTCTGCTTTAGAGAAAAGAGCACTCTTCTACTCTACTGTGTTTCCTATGTGTTCTGAAAAGTGAGCTTGCTCAGAACACAAAAACTGTGCTTCCTACACACAGGGTCATATCTCGTTCAAGTCTGCTTAGGAACCTGACAAGAACAGTAGATCCTCTTCAGTCCAATACACTGTACTTGCTGGGAACAGACGCCAGTGCTATTTGTCCTGTGTAGGGCAATGGCAGTGCAATAGTGACTCTTTTTACAAGAAAACAACTCTTGCTCGTAGGACCAGAAACTGCATGTGATTCAACTCCATTTAGGACTGGGAAACAAACTCTAGCTCGCTTTACAAGAAACACACTCTGCTTTTGAGAAAAGAGCACTCTTCTACTCTACTGTGTTTCCTATAGGGCCAGAACAGTCAGCTTGCTCAGAAAAAAGGAACTGTACTTCCTAAACACACGGGCCATATCTAGTTCAACTCTGCTTAGGAAACTGAGAAGAACAGTAGCTCCTCTTCAGTCCAATACACTGTACTTGCTGAGAACAGACAGGAGGGCTATTTGCACTGTGTATGGCAATGGGAGCGCAATAGTGAATTTCCTTACCAGAAAACAACTCTTGCTCGTAGGACCAGAAACTGCATGTGATTCCACTCCATTTAGGACTGGGAAACAAACGCTAGCTCTCCTTACAAGAAACACACTCTCCTTTAGAGAAAAGATCACTCTTCTACTCTACTGTGTTTCCTATGGGGTCCAAACAGTGAGCTTGTTCAGAACAAAAGAACTATGCTTCCTACACACACGGACCATATCTAGTTCAACTCTGCTTAATAAACTGACAAGAACAGTAGCTCCTATTCAGTCCAATACACTGTACTTGCTGGGAACAGACCCGAGTGCTATTTGCACTGTGTATGGCATTTGGAGCACAATAGTGACTCTTCTTACCAGAAAACAACTCTTGCTCGTAGGACCAAAAACTGCTTGTGACTCAACTCCATTTATAACTGGGAAACAACCGCGAGCTCGCCTTACAAGAATCATACTCTGCTTTTGAGAAAAAAGCACTCTTCTACTCTACTGTGTTTCCTATAGGTTCAGAACAGTGAGCTTGCTCAGAACAAAAGAACTGTGCTTCCTACACACACGGCCGTATTTAGTACAATTCTGCTTATAAATCTGACAAGAACAGTAGATCCTCTTCAGTCCAATACACTGTACTTGCTGGGAACAGACGCCAGTGCTATTTGTTCTGTGTATGGCAATGGCAGCGCAATAGTGACTATTCATACCATAAAAAAATCTCTTGCTCCTAGGACCAGAAACTGCATGTGATTCAAGTCCATTTAGGACTGGGAAACAAACGCTAGCTCTCCTTACAAGAAACACACTCTGCTTTAGAAAAAGAGCACTCTTCTACTCTACTGTGTTTCCTATAGGGCCAGAACAGTGAGCTTGCTCAGAACAAAAGAACTGTGCTTCCCACACACGGGCCATATCTAGTTCAACTCTGCTTAGGAAACTGACAAGAACAGTAGATCCTCTTCAGTCCAATACACTGTACTTGCTGGGAACAGACGCAAGAGCTATTTGCACTATGTATGGCAAGGGGAGCGCAATAGTGACTTTCCTTACCAGAAATCAACTCTTGCTCTTAGGACCAGAAACTGCATGTGATTCAACTCCATTTAGGACTGGGAAACAAACTCTAGCTCGACTTTCAAGAAACACACTCCACTTTTGAGAAAAGAGCACTCTTCTACTCTACTGTGTTTCCTATGGGGTCTGAACAGTGAGCTTGCTCAGAACAAAAGAACTGTGCTTCCTACACACACGGCCATATCTAGTTCAATTCTGCTTAGGAACCTGACAAGAACAGTAGATCCTCTTCAGTCCAATACACTGTACTTGCTGGGAACAGACACCAGTGCTATTTGTCCTGTGTATGGCAATGGCAGCGCAATAGTGACTATTCTTACCATAAAACATCTCTTGCTCGTCGGACCAGAAACTGCATGTGATTCCACTCCTTTTAGGACTGGGAAACAAACGCTAGCTCGCCTTACAAGAAACACACTCTGCTTTTGAGAAAAGAGCACTCTACTACTCTACTGTGTTTTCTATGGGGTCCAAACAGTGAGCTTGCTCAGAACAAAAGAACTGTGCTTCCTACACACGAGGACCTTATGTAGTTCAACTCTGCTTAGGTAACTGACAAGAACAGTAGCTCCTATTCAGTCCAATATACTGTACTTGCTGGGAAAAGACGCGAGAGCTATTTGCCCTGTGTATGGCAATGGGAGCGCAATAGTGACTTTCCTTACCAGAAAACAATTCTTGTTCGTAGGACCAGAAACTGCATGTGATTCAACTCCATTTAGGACTGGGAAACAAACGCTAGCTCGCCTTACAAGAAACACACTCTGCTTTTGAGAAAAGAGCACTCTTCTACTCTACTGTGTTTCCTATGGGGTCCGAACAGTGAGCTTGCTCAGAACAAAAGAATTGTGCTTCCTACACACACGGCCATATCTAGTTCAATTCTGCTTAGGAACCTGACCAGAGCAGTAGATCCTCTTCAGTCCAATACACTGTACTTGCTGGGAACAGATGCCAGTGCTATTTGTCCTGTATATGGCAATGGCAGCGCAATAGTGACTATTGTTATCATAAAACAACTCTTGCTCATAGGACCACAAACTGCATGTGATTCCACTCCATTTAGGACTGGGAAACAAACGCTAGCTCGCCTTACAAGAAACACATTCTGCTTTTGAGAAAAGATCACTCTTCTACTCTACTGTGTTTTCTATGGGGTCCAAGCAGTGATTTTGGTCAAAACAAAAGAACTGTGCTTCCTACACACATGGACCATATCTAGTTCAACTCTGCTTAGGAAACTGACAAGAACAGTAGCTCCTATTCAGTCCAATACACTGTACTTGCTGGGAACAGACTCCAGTGCTATTTGCACTGTGTATGGCTTTTAGAGCGCAATAGTGACTCTTCTTACCAGAAAACAACTCTTGCTTTTAAGACCAAAAACTGTCTGTGACTCAACTCCATTTAGGACTGGGAAACAAACGCGAGCTGGCCTTACAAGAAACACACTCTGCTTTAGAGAAAAGAGCACTCATCTACTATACTGTGTTTCCTGTAGGGACAGAACAGTGAGCTTGCTCAGAACAAAAGAACTGCGCTTCCTACACACACGGGCCATATCTAGTTCAACTCTGCTTAGGAAACTAACAAGAACAGTAGCTCCTCTTCAGTCCGATACACTGTACTTGCTGAGAACAGACGCGAGTGCTATTTGCACTGTGTATGGCAATGGGAGTGCAATAGTGACTTTCCTTACCAGAAAACAACTCTTGCTCGTAGGACGAGAAACTGCATGTGATTCAACTCCATTTAGGACTGGGAAACAAACGTTAGCTCGCCCTATAAGAAACACACTCTGCTTTTGAGAAAAGTGCACTCTTCTACTCTACTGTGTTTCCTATGGGGTCCAAACAGTGAGCTTGCTCAGAACAAAAGAACTGTGCTTCCTACACACACGGGCCATATCTAGTTCAACTCTGCTTAGGAAAAAAACAAGAACAGTAGCTCCTCTTCAGTCCAACACACTGTACTTGCGGGGAACAGACGCGAGTGCTATTTGCACTGTGTATGGCAATTGGAGCACAATAGTGACTTGTCTTACCAGAAAACAACTCTTGCTCGTAGGACAAAAAACTGCATGTGACTCAACTCCATTTAGGACTGGGAAACAAACGCTAGCTCGATTTCCAAGAAACACACTCTGCTTTTGAGAAAAGAGCACTCTTCTACTCTACTGTGTTTCCTATGTGTCCCGAAAAGTGAGCTTGCTCAGAACAAAAAAACTGTGCTTCCTACACACACGGCCATATCTCGTTCAAGTCTGCTTAGGAACCTGACAAGTACAGTAGATCCTCTTCAGTCCAATACACTGTACTTGCTGGGAACAGACGCCAGTGCTATTTGACCTGTGTAGGGCAATGGCAGCGCAATAGTGACTCTTCTTACCAGAAAACAACTCTTGCTCGTAGGACCAGAAACTGCATGTGATTCAACTCCATTTAGGACTGGGAAACAAACTCTAGCTCGCTTTACAAGAAACACACTCTGCTTTTGAGAAAAGAGCACTCTTCTACTCTACTGCGTTTCCTATAGGGCCAGAACAGTGAGCTTGCTCAGAAAAAAGGAACTGTACTTCCTAAACACAAGAGCCATATCTAGATCAACTCTGCTTAGGAAACTGAGAAGAACAGTAGCTCCTCTTCAGTCCAATACACTGTACTTGCTGGGAACAGACGGGAGGGCTATTTGCACTGTGTATGGCAAAGGGAGCGCAATAGTGACTTTCCTTACCAGAAAACAACTCTTGCTCGTAGGACCAGAAACTGCATGTTATTCAACTCCATTTAGGACTGGGAAACAAACGCTAGCTCGCCTTATAAGAAACACACTCTGCTTTAGAGAAAAGAGCACTCTTCTATTCTACTGTGTTTCCTATGGGGTCCAAACAGTGAGCTTGTTCAGAACAAAAGAACTATGCTTCCTACACACACTGACCATATCTAGTTCAACTCTGCTTAGCAAACTGACAAGAACAGTAGCTCCTATTCAGTCCAATACACTGTACTTGCTGGGAACAGACGCAAGTGCTATTTGTCTTGTGTAGGGCAATGGGAGCACAATAGTGACTTTCCTTACCAGAAAACAATTCTTGTTCGTAGGACCAGAAACTGCATGTGATTCAACTCCATTTAGGACTAGGAAACAAACGCTAGCTCGCCTTACAAAAACACACTCTGCTTTTGAGAAAAGAGCACTCTTCTACTCTACTGTGTTTCCTATAGGGCCAGAACAGTGAGCTTGCTCAGAACATAAGAACTGTGCTTCCTACACACGGGCCATATCTAGTTCCACTCTGCTTAGGAAACTGACAAGAACAGTAGCTCCTCTTCAGTCCGATACACTGTACTTGCTGGGAACAGACGCGAGAGCTATTTGCACTATGTATATCAAGGGGAGCGCAATAGTGACTTTCCTTACCAGAAATCAACTCTTGCTCTTAGGACCAGAAACTGCATGTGATTCAACTCCATTTAGGACTGGGAAACAAACGCTAGCTCGCCTTACAAGAAACACATTCTGCTTTTGAGAAAAGAGCACTCTTCTACTCTACTGTGTTTCCTATGGTGTCCGAACAGTGAGCTTGCTGAGAACAAAAGAACTGTGCTTCCTACACACACGGCCATATCTAGTACAATTCTGCTTAGGAACCTGACAAGAACAGTAGATTCTCTTCAGTCCAATACACTGTACTTGCTGGGAAGAGACGCCAGTGCTATTTGTCCTGTGTATGGCAATGGCAGTGCAATAGTGACTCTTCTTACCATAAAACAACTCATGCTCTTAGGACTATAAACTGCATGTGATTCAACTCCATTTAGGACTGGGAAACAAACGCTAGCTCGCCTTACAAGAAACACACACTGCTTTAGAGAAAAGAGCACTCTTCTACTCTACTGTGTTTCCTATTGGGCCAGAACAGTGAGCTTACTCAAAACAAAAGAACTGTGCTTCTCACACACGGGCCATAAATAGTTCAACTCTGCTTAGGAAACTGAAAAAAACAGTAGCTCCTCTTCAGTCCGATACAGACACGAGTGCTATTTGCACTGTGTATGGCAATGGCAGCTCAATAGTGACTCTTCTTACCAGAAAACAACTCTTGCTCGTAGGACCAGAAACTGCATGTGATTCAAATCCATTTAGGACTGGAAAACAAACTCTAGCTCGCTTTACAAGCAACACACTCTGCTTTTAAGAAAAGAGCACTCTTCTACTCTACTGTGTTTCCTATATTGCCAGAACAGTGAGCTTGCTCAGAAAAAAAGAACTGTGCTTCCTACACACGGGCCATATCTAGTTCAACTCTGCTTAGGAAACTGACAAGAACAGTAGCTCCTCTTCAGTCCGATACACTGTACTTGCTGGGAACAGACGCGAGTGCTATTTGCACTGTGTATGTCAATGGGAGTGCAATAGTGACTCTTCTTACCAGAAAACAACTCTTGGTCGTAAGACCAGAAACTGCATGTGATTCAACTCCATTTAGGACTGGGAAACAAACGCGAGCTCGCCTTACAAGAAACACACTCTGCTTTTGAGAAAAGAGCACTCTTCTACTCTACTGTGTTTCCTATGTGTTGCGAACAGTGAGCTTGCTGGGACAAAAAAATGTGCTTCCTACTCACTCGGCCATTTCTGGTTCAAGTCTGCTTAGGAACCTGACAAGAACAGTAGATCCTCTTCAGTCCAATACACTGTACTTGCTGGGAAGAGACGCCAGTGCTATTTGTCCTGTGTAAGCAATGGCAGCGCAATAGTGACTCTTCTTACCAGAAAACAACTCTTGCTCGTAGGACCAGAAACTGCATGTGATTCCACTCCATTTAGGACTGGGAAACAAACTCTAGCTCGCTTTACAAGAAACACACTCTGGTTTTTAGAAAAGAGCACTCTTCTACTCTACTGTGTTTTCTATACGGCCAGAACAGTGAGCTTGCTCAGAACAAAAGAACTGTGCTTCCTACACACGGGCCATAACTAATTCAACTCTGCTTAGGAAACTGACAAGAACAGTAGCTCCTCTTCAGTCTGATACACTGTACTTGCTGGGAACAGACGCGAGTGCTATTTGCACTGTGTATGGCAATGGGAGCGCAATAGTGACTTTCCTTACCAGAAAACAACTCTTGCTCGTAGGACCAGAAACTGCATGTGATTCAACTCCATTTAGGACTGGGAAACAAATGCTAACTCGCCTTACATGAAACACACTCTGCTTTTGAGAAAAGAGCACTCTTCTACTCTACTGTGCTTCCTATGGGGTCCAAACAGTGAACTTGCTCAGAACAAAAGAACTGTGCTTCCTACACACACGGGCCATATCTAGTTCAACTCTGCTTAGGAAACTGATAAGAACAGTAGATCCTCTTCAGTCCAATACACTGTACTTGCGGGGAACAGACGCGAGTGCTATTTGTCCTGTGTATGGCAATGGCAGCGCAATAGTGACTCTTCTTACCATAAAACAACTCTTGCTCTTAGGACTAGAAACTTCATGTGATTCAACTCCATTTAGGACTGGGAAACAAACGCTAGCTCGCCTTACAAGAAACACACTCTGCTTTTGAGAAAAGAGCACTCTTCTACTCTACTGTGTTTCCTATAGGGCTAGAACAGTGAGCTTGCTCAGAACATAAGAACGGTGCTTCCTACACACACGGGCCATATCTAGTTGAACTCTGCTTAGGAAACTGACAAGAACAGTAGCTCCTCTTCAGTCCGATACACTGTACTTGCTGGGAACAGACGCCAGTGCTATTTGTCCTGTGTATGGCAAAGGCAGCGCAATAGTGACTCTTCTTACCATAAAACAACTCTTGCTCTTAGGACTAGAAACTGCATGTGATTCAACTCCATTTAGGACTGGGAAACAAACGCTAGCTCGCCTTACAAGAAACACACTCTGCTTTTGAGAAAAGAGCACTCTTCTACTCTACTGTGTTTCCTATGTGTTCCGAACAGTGAGCTTGCTGGGACAAAAAAATGTGCTTCCTACTCACACGGCCATTTCTAGTTCAAGTCTGCGTAGTAACCTGACAAGAACAGTAGATCCTCTTCAGTCCAATACACTGTACTTGCTGGGAAGAGACGCCAGTGCTATTTGTCCTGTGTATGGCAATGGCAGCGCAATAGTGACTCTTCTTACCAGAAAACAACTCTTGCTCGTAGGATCAGAAACTGCATGGGATTCCACTCCATTTAGGACTGGGAAACAAACTCTAGCTTGCCTTACATGAAACACACTCTGCTTTTGAGAAAAGATCACTCTTCTACTCTACTGTGCTTCCTATGGGGTCCGAACAGTGAGCTTGCTCAGAACAAAAGAACTGTGCTTC
Source organism: Peromyscus eremicus (assembly GCF_949786415.1). Lineage (NCBI taxonomy): Eukaryota > Metazoa > Chordata > Mammalia > Rodentia > Cricetidae > Peromyscus > Peromyscus eremicus. The sequence continues at coordinate 121,989 of NW_026735373.1, forward strand.
CTACACACATGGGCCATATCTAGTTCAACTCTGCTTAGGAAACTGATAAGAACAGTAGATCCTCTTCAGTCCAATACACTGTACTTGCGGGGAACAAACGCGAGTGCTATTTGTCCTGGGTATGGCAATGGCAGCGCAATAGTGACTCTTCTTACCATAAAACAACTCTTGCTCTTAGGACTAGAAACTTCATGTGATTCAACTCCATTTAGGACTGGGAAACAAACGCTAGCTCGCCTTACAAGAAACACACTCTGCTTTAGAGAAAAGAGCACTCTTCTACTCTACTGTGTTTCCTACAGGGCCAGAACAGAGAGCTTGCTCAAAGCAAAAGAACTGTGCTTCCTACATACGGCCCATAACTAGTTCAACTCCGATTAGGAAACTGACAAGAACAGTAGCTCCTCTTCAGTCCGATACACTGTACTTCCTGGGAACAGACGCGAGTGCTATTTGCACTGTGTATGTCAATGGGAGCGCAATAGTGACTTTCCTTACCAGAAAACAACTCTTGCTCGTAGGACCAGAAACTGCATGTGATTCAACTCCATTTAGGACTGGGAAACAAACGCGAGCTCGCCTTACAAGAAACACACTCTGCTTTTGAGAAAAGAGCACTCTTCTACTCTACTGTGTTTCCTATGTGTTCCGAACAGTGAGCTTGCTCAGAACAAAAGAACTGTGCTTCCTACACACACGGCCATATCTAGTTCAAGTCTGCTTAGGAACCTGACAAGAACAGTAGATCCTCTTCAGTACAATATACTATAGTTGCTGGGAACAGACGCCAGTGCTATTTGTCCTCTGTATGGCAAAGGCAGCGCAATAATGACTCTTCTTACCAGAAAACAACTCTTGCTCGTAGGACCAGAAACTGCATGTGAATCCACTCCATTTAGGACTGGGAAACAAACTCTAGCTCGCTTTACAAGAAACACACTCTGCTTTTGAGAAAAGAGCACTCGTCTACTCTACTGCGTTTCCTAGGTGTTCCGAACAGTGAGCTTGCTCAGAACAAAAAAACTGTGCTTCCTACACACACGGCCATATCTAGTTCAAGTCTGCTTAGGAACCTGACAAGAACAGTAGATCCTCTTCAGTCCAATACACTGTACTTGCTGGGAAGAGACGCCAGTGCTATTTGTCCTGTGAATGGCAATGGCAGCGCAATAGTGACTCTTCTTACCAGAAAACAACTCTTGCTTGTAGGACCAGAAACTGCATGTGATTCAACTCCATTTAGGACTGGCAAACAAACGCTAGCTCGCCTTACAAGAAACACACTCTGCTTTTGAGAAAAGAGCACTCTTCTACTCTACTTTCTTTCTTATGGTGTACGAACAGCGAGCTTGCTCAGAACAAAAGAACTGTGCTTCCTTCACACGGGCCATATCTAGTTCAATTCTGCTTAAGAAACTGACAAGAACAGTAGATCCTCTTCAGTCCAATACACTGTACTTGCGGGGAACAGACGCGAGTGCTATTTGCACTGTGTATGGCATTGGAGCGCAATAGTGACTTTCCTTACCAGAAAACAACTCTTGCTCGTAGGACAAAAAACTGCATGTGACTCAACTCCATTTAGGACTGGGAAACAAACGCTAGCTCGACTTCCAAGAAACACACTCTGCTTTTGAGAAAAGAGCACTCTTCTACTCTACTGTGTTTCCTATGTGTTCCGAACAGTGAGCTTGCTCAGAACAAAAGAACTGTGCTTCCTACACACACGGGCCTTATCTAGTTCAACTCTGCTAAGGAAACTGAGAAGAACAGTAGCTCCTCTTCCGTCCAATACACTGTACTTGCGGGGAACAGACGCGAGTGATATTTGCACTGTGTATGGCAATTGGAGCACAATAGTGACTTGTCTTACCAGAAGACAACTCTTGCTCGTTGGACAAAAAACTGCATGTGACTCAAGTCCTTTAGGACTGGAAAACAAACGCTAGCTCGACTTCCAAGAAACACACTCTGCTTTTGAGAAAAGAGCACTCTTCTACTCTACTGTGTTTCCTATGTGTTGCGAACAGTGAGCTTGCTGGGACAAAAAAATGTGCTTCCTACTCACACGGCCATTTCTAGTTCAAGTCTGCTTAGGAACCTGACAAGAACAGTAGATCCTCTTCAGTCCAATACACTGTACTTGCTGGGAAGAGACGCCAGTGCTATTTGTCCTGTGTATGGCAATGGCAGCGCAATAGTTACTCTTCTTACCAGAAAACAACTCTTGCTCGTAGGATCAGAAACTGCATGTGATTCCACTCCATTTAGGACTGGGAAACAAACTCTAGCTCGCTTTACAAGAAACACACTCTGCTTTGGAGAAAAGAGCACTCTTCTACTCTACTGTGTTTTCTATACGGCCAGAACAGTGAGCTTGCTCAGAACAAAAGAACTGTGCTTCCTACACACGGGCCATAACTAATTCAACTCTGCTTAGGAAACTGACAAGAACAGTAGCTCCTCTTCAGTCCAATACACTGTACTTGCTGGGAACAGACGCGAGTGCTATTTGCACTGTGTATGGCAATGGGAGCGCAATAGTGACTTTCCTTACCAGAAAACAACTCTTGCTCGTAGGACCAGAAACTGCATGTGATTCAACTCCATTTAGGACTGGCAAACAAATGCTAGCTCGCCTTACATGAAACACACTCTGCTTTTGAGAAAAGATCACTCTTCTACTCTACTGTGCTTCCTATGGGGTCCGAGCAGTAAACTTGCTCAGAACAAAAGAACTGTGCTTCCTACACACACGGGCCATATCTAGTTCAACTCTGCTTAGGAAACAGATAAGAACATTAGATCCTCTTCAGTCCAATACACTGTACTTGCGGGGAACAGACGAGAGTGCTATTTGTCCTGTGTATGGCAATGGCAGCGCAATAGTGACTCTTCTTACCATAAAACAACTCTTGCTCTTAGGACTAGAAACTTCATGTGATTCAACTCCATTTAGGACTGGGAAACAAACGCTAGCTCGCCTTACAAGAAACACACTCTGCTTTTGAGAAAAGAGCACTCTTCTACTCTACTGTGTTCCTATAGGGCCAGAACAGTGAGCTTGCTCAGAACATAAGAACGGTGCTTCCTACACACACGGGCCATATCTACTTGAACTCTGCTTAGGAAACTGACAAGAACAGTAGATCCTCTTCAGTCCGATACACTGTACTTGCTGGGAACAGACGCCAGTGCTATTTGTCCTGTGTATGGCAAAGGCAGCAAAATAGTGACTCTTCTTACCATAAAACAACTCTTGCTCTTAGGACTAGAAACTGCATGTGATTCAACTCCATTTGGGACTGGGAACCAAACGCTAGCTCGCCTTACAAGAAACACACTCTGCTTTAGAGAAAAGAGCACTCTTCTACTCTACTGTGTTTCCTATAGGGCCAGAACAGAGAGCTTGCTCAAAGCAAAAGAACTGTGCTTCCTACATATGGCCCATAACTAGTTCAACTCTGATTAGGAAACTGACAAGAACAGTAGCTCCTCTTCAGTCCGATACACTGTACTTCCTGGGAACAGACGCGAGTGCTATTTGCACTGTGTATGTCAATGGGAGCGCAATAGTGACTTTCCTTACCAGAAAACAACTCTTGCTCGTAAGACCAGAAACTGCATGTGATTCAACTCCATTTAGGACTGGCAAACAAATGCTAGCTCGCCTTACATGAAACACACTCTGCTTTTGAGAAAAGATCACTCTTCTACTCTACTGTGCTTCCTATGGGGTCCGAGCAGTAAACTTGCTCAGAACAAAAGAACTGTGCTTCCTACACACACGGGCCATATCTAGTTCAACTCTGCTTAGGAAACAGATAAGAACATTAGATCCTCTTCAGTCCAATACACTGTACTTGCGGGGAACAGACGAGAGTGCTATTTGTCCTGTGTATGGCAATGGCAGCGCAATAGTGACTCTTCTTACCATAAAACAACTCTTGCTCTTAGGACTAGAAACTTCATGTGATTCAACTCCATTTAGGACTGGGAAACAAACGCTAGCTCGCCTTACAAGAAACACACTCTGCTTTTGAGAAAAGAGCACTCTTCTACTCTACTGTGTTCCTATAGGGCCAGAACAGTGAGCTTGCTCAGAACATAAGAACGGTGCTTCCTACACACACGGGCCATATCTACTTGAACTCTGCTTAGGAAACTGACAAGAACAGTAGATCCTCTTCAGTCCGATACACTGTACTTGCTGGGAACAGACGCCAGTGCTATTTGTCCTGTGTATGGCAAAGGCAGCAAAATAGTGACTCTTCTTACCATAAAACAACTCTTGCTCTTAGGACTAGAAACTGCATGTGATTCAACTCCATTTGGGACTGGGAACCAAACGCTAGCTCGCCTTACAAGAAACACACTCTGCTTTAGAGAAAAGAGCACTCTTCTACTCTACTGTGTTTCCTATAGGGCCAGAACAGAGAGCTTGCTCAAAGCAAAAGAACTGTGCTTCCTACATATGGCCCATAACTAGTTCAACTCTGATTAGGCAACTGACAAGAACAGTAGCTCCTCTTCAGTCCGGTACACTGTACTTCCTGGGAACAGACGCGAGTGCTATTTGCACTGTGTATGTCAATGGGAGCGCAATAGTGACTTTCCTTACCAGAAAACAACTCTTGCTCGTAAGACCAGAAACTGCATGTGATTCAACTCCATTTAGGACTGGGAAACAAACGCGAGCTCGCCTTACAAGAAACACACTCTGCTTTTGAGAAAAGAGCACTCTTCTACTCTACTGTGTTTCCTATGGTGTCCGAACAGTGAGCTTGCTCAGAACAAAAGAACTGTGCTTCCTACACACACGGCCATATCTAGTTCAAGTCTGCTTAGGAACCTGACAAGAACAGTAGATCCTCTTCAGTACAATACACTATACTTGCTGGGAACAGACGCCTGTGCTATTTGTCCTGTGTATGGCAAAGGCAGTGCAATAGTGACTCTTCTTACCAGAAAACAACTCTTGCTCATAGGACCAGAAACTGCATGTGATTCCACTCCATTTAGGACTGGGAAACAAACTCTAGCTCGCTTTACAAGAAACACACTCTGCTTTTGAGAAAAGAGCACTCGTCTACTCTACTGCGTTTCCTAGGTGTTCCGAACATTGTGCTTGCTCAGAACAAAAAAACTGTGCTTCCTACACACACGGGCCATATCTAGTTCAAGTCTGCTTAGGAACCTGACAAGGACAGTAGATCCTCTTCAGTCCAATACACTGTACTTGCTGGGAAGAGACGCCAGTGCTATTTGTCCTGTGTATGGCAATGGCAGCGCAATAGTGACTGTTCTTACCAGAAAACAACTCTTGCTTGTAGGACCAGAAACTGCATGTGATTCAACTCCATTTAGGACTGGCAAACAAAAGCTAGCTCACCTTACAAGAAACACACTCTGCTTTAGAGAAAAGAGCACACTTCTACTCTACTGTGTTTCCTATAGGGCCAGAACAGTGAGCTTGCTCAGAACAAAAGAACTGTGCTTCCGACACACGGGCCATATCTAGTTCAACTCTGCTTAGGAAACTGAGAAGAACAGTAGCTCCTCTTCAGTCCAATACACTGTACTTGCAGGGAACAGACGCGAGTGCTATTTGCACTGTGTATGGCATTGGAGCACAATAGTGACTTCTCTTACCAGAAAACAACTCTTGCTCGTAGGACAAAAAACTACATGTGACTCAACTCCATTTAACTGGGAAACAAACGCTAGCTCGACTTCCAAGAAACACACTCTGCTTTTGAGAAAAGAGCACTCTTCTACTCTACTGTGTTTCCTATGTGTTCCGAACAGTGAGCTTGCTCAGAACAAAAAAAATGTGCTTCCTACTCACACGGCCATATCTAGTTCAACTCTGCTTAGGAAACTGACAAGAACAGTAGCTCCTCTTTAGTCCGATACACTGTACTTGCTGGAAAGAAACACAAGTGCTATTTGCACTGTGTATGTCAATGGGAGCACAATAGTGACTCGTCTTACCAGAAAACAACTCTTGCTCGTAGGACCAGAAACTGCATGTGATTCAACTCCATTTAGGACTGGGAAACAAACGCTAGCTCGACTTCCAAGAAACACACTCTGCTTTTGAGAAAAGAGCACTCTTCTACTCTACTGAGTTTCCTATGTGTTGCGAACAGTGAGCTTGCTGGGACAAAAAAATGTGCTTCCTACTCACACGGCCATTTCTAGTTCAAGTCTGCTTAGGAACCTGACAAGAACAGTAGATCCTCTTCAGTCCAATACACTGTACTTGCTGGGAAGAGACGCCAGTGCTATTTGTCCTGTGTATGGGATTGGCAGTGCAATAATGATTCTTCTTACCATAAAACAACTCTTGCTCGTAGGACCAGAATCTGCATGTGATTCCACTCCATTTAGGACTGGGAAACAAACGCTAGCTCGCCTTACAAGAAACACACTCTGCTTTAGAGAAAAGAGCACTCTTCTACTCTACTGTGTTTCCTATAGGGCCAGAACAGAGAGCTTGCTCAAAACAAAAGAACTGTGCTTCCTACATACGGCCCATAACTAGTTCAACTCTGCTTAGGAAACTGACAAGAACAGTAGCTCCTCTTCAGTCCAATACACTGTACTTGCTGGGAACAGACGCGAGTGCTATTTGCACTGTGAATGTCAATGGGAGCACAATAGTGACTTTATTACCAGAAAACAACTCTTGCTCGTAGGACCGAAACTGCATGTGATTCAACTCCATTTTGGACTGGGGACCAAGTCCTAGCTCGCCTTACATGAAACACACTCTGCTTTTGAGAAAAGAGCACTCTTCTACTCTACTGTGCTTCCTATGGGGTCCGAACAGTGAGCTTGCTCAGAACAAAAGAACTGTGCTTCCTAAACACAAGGGCCATATCTAGTTCAACTCTGCTTAGGAAACAAACAAGAACAGTAGCTCCTCTTCAGTCCAATACACTGTACTTGCGGGGAACAGACGCGAGTGCTATTTGCACTGTGTATGGCAATTGGAGCACAATAGTGACTTGTCTTACGAAAAAACAACTCTTGCTCGTAGGACCAGAAACTGCATGTGAGTCAACTCCATTTAGGACTGGGAAACAAACACCAGCTCGACTTCCAAGAAACACACTCTGCTTTTGAGAAAAGAGCACTCTTCTACTCTACTGTGTTTTCTATAAGGCCAGAACAGTGGAGGCTTGCTCAGAACAAAAGAACTGTGCTTCCTACACACGGGCCATAACTAATTCAACTCTGCTTAGGAAACTGACAAGAACAGTAGCTCCTCTTCAGTCCGATACACTGAACTTGCTGGGAACAGACGCGAGTGCTATTTGCACTGTGTATGGCAATGGGAGCGCAATAGTGACTTTCCTTACCAGAAAACAACTCTTGATCATAGGACCAGAAACTGCATGTGATTCAACTCCATTTAGGACTGGGAAACAAATGCTAGCTCGCCTTACATGAAACACACTCTGCTTTTGAGAAAAGAGCACTCTTCTACTCTACTGTGCTTCCTATGGGGTCCGAACAGTGAACTTGCTCAGAACAAAAGAACTGTGCTTCCTACACACACGGGCCATATCTAGTTCAACTCTGCTTAGTAAACTGATAAGAACAGTAGATCCTCTTCAGTCCAATACACTGTACTTGCGGGGAACAGACGCGAGTGCTATTTGCACTGTGTATGGCAATTGGAGCACAATAGTGACTTGTCTTACGAAAAAACAACTCTTGCTCGTAGGACAAAAAACTGCATGTGAGTCAACTCCATTTAGGACTGGGAAACAAACACCAGCTCGACTTCCAAGAAACACACTCTGCTTTTGAGAAAAGAGCACTCTTCTACTCTACTGTGTTTTCTATACGGCCAGAACAGTGAGCTTGCTCAGAACAAAAGAACTGTGCTTCCTACACACGGGCCATAACTAATTCAACTCTGCTTAGGAAACTGACAAGAACAGTATCTCCTCTTCAGTCCGATACACTGTACTTGCTGGGAACAGACGCGAGTGCTATTTGCACTGTGTATGGCAATGGGAGCGCAATAGTGACTCTTCTTACCATAAAACAACTCTTGCTCTTAGGACTAGAAACTGCATGTGATTCAACTCCATTTGGGACTGGGAACCAAACGCTAGCTCGCCTTACAAGAAACACACTCTGCTTTAGAGAAAAGAGCACTCTTCTACTCTACTGTTTTTCCTATGGTGTCCGAACAGTGAGCTTGCTCAGAACAAAAGAACTGTGCTTCCTACACACACGGCCATATCTAGTTCAAGTCTGCTTAGGAACCTGACAAGAACAGTAGATCCTCTTCAGTACAATACACTATACTTGCTGGGAACAGACGCCTGTGCTATTTGTCCTGTGTATGGCAAAGGCAGCGCAATAGTGACTCTTCTTACCAGAAAACAACTCTTGCTCATAGGACCAGAAACTGCATGTGATTCCACTCCATTTAGGACTGGGAAAACAAACTCTAGCTCGCTTTACAAGAAACACACTCTGCTTTTGAGAAAAGAGCACTCGTCTACTCTACTGCGTTTCCTAGGTTTTCCGAACATTGTGCTTGCTCAGAACAAAAAAACTGTGCTTCCTACACACACGGCCATATCTAGTTCAAGTCTGCTTAGGAACCTGACAAGAACAGTAGATCCTCTTCAGTCCAATACACTGTACTTGCTGGGAAGAGACGCCAGTGCTATTTGTCCTGTGTATGGCAATGGCAGCGCAATAGTGACTGTTCTTACCAGAAAACAACTCTTGCTTGTAGGACCAGAAACTGCATGTGATTCAACTCCATTTAGGACTGGCAAACAAAAGCTAGCTCACCTTACAAGAAACACACTCTGCTTTAGAGAAAAGAGCACACTTCTACTCTACTGTGTTTCCTATAGGGCCAGAACAGTGAGCTTGCTCAGAACAAAAGAACTGTGCTTCCGACACACGGGCCATATCTAGTTCAACTCTGCTTAGGAAACTGAGAAGAACAGTAGCTCCTCTTCAGTCCAATACACTGTACTTGCAGGGAACAGACGCGAGTGCTATTTGCACTGTGTATGGCATTGGAGCACAATAGTGACTTCTCTTACCAGAAAACAACTCTTGCTCGTAGGACAAAAAACTACATGTGACTCAACTCCATTTAACTGGGAAACAAACGCTAGCTCGACTTCCAAGAAACACACTCTGCTTTTGAGAAAAGAGCACTCTTCTACTCTACTGTGTTTCCTATGTGTTCCGAACAGTGAGCTTGCTCAGAACAAAAAAAATGTGCTTCCTACACACACGGGCCATATCTAGTTCAACTCTGCTTAGGAAACTGATAAGAACAGTAGATCCTCTTCAGTCCAATACACTGTACTTGCGGGGAACAGACGCGAGTGCTATTTGCACTGTGTATGGCAATTGGAGCACAATAGTGACTTGTCTTACGAAAAAACAACTCTTGCTCGTAGGACAAAAAACTGCATGTGAGTCAACTCCATTTAGGACTGGGAAACAAACACCAGCTCGACTTCCAAGAAACACACTCTGCTTTTGAGAAAAGAGCACTCTTCTACTCTACTGTGTTTTCTATACGGCCAGAACAGTGAGCTTGCTCAGAACAAAAGAACTGTGCTTCCTACACACGGGCCATAACTAATTCAACTCTGCTTAGGAAACTGACAAGAACAGTATCTCCTCTTCAGTCCGATACACTGTACTTGCTGGGAACAGACGCGAGTGCTATTTGCACTGTGTATGGCAATGGGAGCGCAATAGTGACTCTTCTTACCATAAAACAACTCTTGCTCTTAGGACTAGAAACTGCATGTGATTCAACTCCATTTGGGACTGGGAACCAAACGCTAGCTCGCCTTACAAGAAACACACTCTGCTTTAGAGAAAAGAGCACTCTTCTACTCTACTGTGTTTCCTATGGTGTCCGAACAGTGAGCTTGCTCAGAACAAAAGAACTGTGCTTCCTACACACACGGCCATATCTAGTTCAACTCTGCTTAGGAAACTGACAAGAACAGTAACTCCTCTTTAGTCCGATACACTGTACTTGCTGGAAAGAGACGCGAGTGCTATTTGTACTGTGTATGTCAATGGGAGCTCAATAGTGACTCGTCTTACCAAAAAACAACTCTTGCTCGTAGGACCAGAAACTGCATGTGATTCAACTCCATTTAGGATTGGGAAACAAACGCTATCTCGCCTTACAAGAAACACACTCGGCTTTAGAGAAAAGAGCACTCTTCTACTCTACTGTGTTTCCTGTAGGGGCCAGAACTGTGAGCTTGCTCAGAACATAAGAACTGTGCTTCCTACACACGGGCCATATCTAGTTGAACTCTGCTTAGGAAACTGACAAGAACAGTAGATCCTCAGTCCAATACACTGTACTTGCTGGGAAAAGACACGAGTGCTATTTGTACTGTGGATGGCAATAGGAGCACAATATTGACTTTCCTTACCAGAAAACAACTCTTGCTCCTAGGATCAGAAACTGCATGTGATTCAACTCCATTTAGGACTGGCAAACAAACGCTAGCTCGCCTTACAAGAAACACACTCTGCTTTTGAGAAAAGAGCACTCTTCTACTCTACTTTCTTTCTTATGGTGTACGAACAGTGAGCTTGCTCAGAACAAAAGAACTGTGCTTCCTACACACACGGCCATATCTAGTTCAATTCTGCTTAAGAACCTGACAAGAACAGTAGATCCTCTTCAGTCCAATACAGTGTACTTGCGGGGAACAGACGCGAGTGCTATTTGCACTGTGTATGGCAATTGGAGCACAATAGTGACTTGTCTTACCAGAAAACAACTCTTTCTCGTTGGACAAAAAACTGCATGTGACTCAACTCCTTTAGGACTGGAAAACAAACGCTAGCTCGACTTCCAAGAAACACACTCTGCTTTTAAGTAAAGAGCACACTTCTACTCTACTGTGTTTCCTATGTGTTGCGAACAGTGAGCTTGCTGGGACAAAAAAATGTGCTTCCTTCTCACAGGGCCATTTCTAGTTCAAGTCTGCTTAGGAACCTGACAAGAACAGTAGATCCTCTTCAGTCCAATACACTGTACTTGCTGGGAAGAGACGCCAGTGCTATTTGTCCTGTGTATGGCAACGGAAGCGCAATAGTGACTCTTCTTACCAGAAAACAACTCTTGCTCGTAGGACCAGAAACTGCATGTGATTCCACTCCATTTAGGACTGGGAAACAAACGCTAGCTTGCCTTACAAGAAACACACTCTGCTTTAGAGAAAAGAGCACTCTTCTACTCTACTGTGTTTCCTATAGGGCCAGAACAGAGAGCTTGCTCAAAACAAAAGAACTGTGCTTCCTACATACGGCCCATAACTAGTTCAACTCTGCTTAGGAAACTGACAAGAACAGTAGCTCCTCTTCAGTCCAATACACTGTACTTGCTGGGAACAGACGCGAGTGCTATTTGCACTGTGAATGTCAATGGGAGCACAATAGTGACTTTCTTACCAGAAAACAACTCTTGTTCGTAGGACCAGAATCTGCATGTGATTCAACTCCATTTTGGACTGGGGAACAAGTCCTAGCTCGCCTTACATGAAACACACTCTGCTTTTGAGAAAAGAGCACTCTTCTACTCTACTGTGCTTCCTATGGGGTCCGAACAGTGAGCTTGCTCAGAACAAAAGAACTGTGCTTCCTAAACAAAAGGGCCATATCTAATTCAACTCTGCTTAGGAAACAAACAAGAACAGTAGCTCCTCTTCAGTCCAATACACTGTACTTGCGGGGAACAGACGCAAGTGCTATTTGCACTGTGTATGGCAATTGGAGCACAATAGTGACTTGTCTTACGAAAAAACAACTCTTGCTCGTAGGACAAAAAACTGCATGTGAGTCAACTCCATTTAGGACTGGGAAACAAACACTAACTCGACTTCCAAGAAACACACTCTGCTTTTGAGAAAAGAGCACTCTTCTAATCTACTGTGTTTCCTATGTGTTCCGAAAAGTGAGCTTGCTCAGAACAAAAAAACTGTGCTTCCTACACACAAGGCCATATCTAGTTCAAGTCTGTTTAGGAACCTGACAAGAACAGTAGATCCTCTTCAGTCCAATACACTGTACTTGCTGGGAACCGACGCCAGTGCTATTTGTCCTCTGTATGGCAATGGCAGCGCAATAGTGTCTCTTCTTACCAGAAAACAACCCTTGCTCGTAGGACCAGAAACTGCATGTGATTCAACTCCATTTAGGACTGGGAAACAAATGCTAGCTCGCCTTACATGAAACACACTCTGTTTTTAAGAAAAGAGAACTCTTCTACTCTACTGTGTTTCCTATGGGGTCCGAAGAGTGAGCTTGCTCAGAACAAAAGAACTGTGCTTCCTACACACATGGGCCATATCTAGTTCAACTCTGCTTAGGAAACTGACAAGAACAGTAGCTCCTATTCAGTCCAATACACTGTACATGCTGGGAACAGACGCGAGTGCTATTTGCACTGTATATGGCAATTAGAGCACACTAGTGTCTCATCTTACCAGAAAAAAACTCTTGCTCGTAGGAAAAAAAAACTGCATGTGACTCAACTCCATTTAGGACTGGGAAACAAACGCTAGCTCGCCTTACAAGAAACACACTCTGCTTTAGAGAAAAGAGCACTCCTATACTCTACTGTGTTTCCTATGGGGCCAGAGGAGTGAGCTTGCTCAGAACATAAGAACTTGCTTCCTACACACACGGGCCATATCTAGTTCAACTCTGCATAGGACCCTGACAAGAACAGTAGCTCCTCTTCAGTCCAATACACTGTAATTGCTGGGACCAGACGCATGTGCTATTTGCACTGTGTATGGCATTGGAGCACAATAGTGACTTTCCTTACCAGAAATCAACTCTTGCTCGTAGGACCAGAAACTGCATGTGATTCCACTCCATTTAGGACTGGGAAACAAATGCTAGCTCGCCTAACAATAAATACACTCTGCTTTTGAGAAAAGAGCACTCTTCTACTCTACTGTGTTTCCTATAGGGC